>NC_090897.1:17201700-17336700 GCF_040956055.1 Brachionichthys hirsutus | reverse complement strand
ACGCCTTCAGCGTGCTGCCAGTGAACGGAGCGCTGTGGATCCCCAGGTAGAGTTCACCCCCCCCCCCCCCCCCCCAAATGAACTATTTCAGACCCCAGTGAATGTTTTTCCTTGTGCTGATTCATCCCCGGCTCCCAAACACGAGCAGCGACTGACTGTATCGTTAAGCTTCAGCCTGCGCCGCCATCCTGAATCCAGCTGCCTTTGATCTATCGAGACAATAATGTCCTCTAAGAAAGGCCGTCTTGTGATGAGTTGTTCTGCTGCGCAGTCTGACTGGGGGTAGAACATTCATCTCGGGGACATTATCCTGGATGCACGCTTGAGTTCAGTGGGTGACACTGTATCTCGTGCACTGTGCATGTTTACGTGCACTGTGCATGTGACTCTTTTCTGCAGGCGTGGAGGAGACGTGATGGTCATTGAAATTCAGTCGCATGCGGACCAGTTGAGGGGGCGGGTCGTTGCTGTCCTCCGTCCACCTGGATATTCATCTTTGGGGTAAATACATTTCAGGCTTTAACCTCTGTTAATGTGACATTTAAAGCTAAATGACTTTTTAATTGCATGTATTGTGTTTAATCTTAAATAGAGTTTACGTTAAACAGTTCACCCAGAAAACGTAAATGCCTCCTGTTCAGCCCGTCGGTGACAGAAAGTTCAGTAAAGTTTCTTCTTCAAAAAATCATTTCTAGAATATCACAAGAATGCATTTTAACACTCATTAAATAAGATGGGGGGGGGGGGCAAAAACATACACACTGCTTCAATGGTGTAATCCAGGCCTCCCGAGACTGAAGGAAACCGAATTGATTTGGTAAGACCTTTGTCTTGCAGACGAGATGATTGAGGTTGTCTCATCGACAATGTGGGAGGGTTTCTCAGAAGAAGCCCTTCATTCTTACAAGTTACAAAGAAGAGACCTAAAGAAGGGAGAGGACTTCAGGTACCTCGGGTCAACAGAGCAGAGTGATGGAGAGAATGTGGAAAGGAGGTGAAGAATCGTGTGCAGGCAGACTGGAACGGGGGGAGGAGAGTATCAGGTGTGCTCTGTGATAGGACGAAGGGACAGGTCTACAAGACAGTGGTGAGGACAGCCATGATGGACGGCTTAGAGACAGTGGTGAGGACAGCCACGATGGACGGCTCAGAGACAGTGGTGAGGACAGCCATGATGGACGGCTGAGAGACAGTGGTGAGGACAGCCATGATGGACGGCTTAGAGACAGTGGTGAGGACAGCCATGATGGACGGCTTAGAGACAGTGGTGAGGACAGACATGATGGATGGCTCAGAGACAGTGGTGAGGACAGCCATGATGGACGGCTTAGAGACAGTGGTGAGGACAGCCATGATGGACGGCTCAGAGACAGTGGTGAGGACAGCCATGATGGACGGCTCAGAGACAGTGGTGAGGACAGACATGATGGACGGCTTAGAGACAGTGGTGAGGACAGCCACGATGGACGGCTTAGAGACAGTGGTGAGGACAGCCACGATGGACGGCTTAGAGACAGTGGTGAGGACAGCCACGATGGACGGCTTAGAGACAGTGGTGAGGACAGCCATGATGGACGGCTCAGAGACAGTGGTGAGGACAGCCATGATGGACGGCCTAGAGACAGTGGTGAGGACAGCCATGATGGACGGCTCAGAGACAGTGGTGAGGACAGCCATGATGGACGGCTGAGAGACAGTGGTGAGGACAGCCATGATGGACGGCTTAGAGACAGTGGTGAGGACAGCATGATGGACGGCTTAGAGACAGTGGTGAGGACAGCCATGATGGACGGCTTAGAGACAGTGGTGAGGACAGCCACGATGGACGGCTCAGAGACAGTGGTGAGGACAGCCATGATGGACGGCTTAGAGACAGTGGTGAGGACAGCATGATGGACGGCTTAGAGACAGTGGTGAGGACAGCCATGATGGACGGCTTAGAGACAGTGGTGAGGACAGCCACGATGGACGGCTCAGAGACAGTGGTGAGGACAGCCATGATGGACGGCTGAGAGACAGTGGTGAGGACAGCCATGATGGACGGCTTAGAGACAGTGGTGAGGACAGCCATGATGGACGGCTTAGAGACAGTGGTGAGGACAGACATGATGGATGGCTCAGAGACAGTGGTGAGGACAGCCATGATGGACGGCTTAGAGACAGTGGTGAGGACAGCCATGATGGACGGCTCAGAGACAGTGGTGAGGACAGCCATGATGGACGGCTCAGAGACAGTGGTGAGGACAGACATGATGGATGGCTCAGAGACAGTGGTGAGGACAGCCATGATGGACGGCTCAGAGGCAGTGGTGAGGACAGCCATGATGGACGGCTTAGAGACAGTGGTGAGGACAGCCATGATGGACGGCTCAGAGACAGTGGTGAGGACAGCCATGATGGACGGCTTAGAGACAGTGGTGAGGACAGCCATGATGGACGGCTTAGAGACAGTGGTGAGGACAGCCATGATGGATGGCTTAGAGACAGTGGTGAGGACAGCCACGATGGACGGCTTAGAGACAGTGGTGAGGACAGCCACGATGGACGGCTCAGAGACAGTGGTGAGGACAGCCATGGTGGACGGCTGAGAGACAGTGGTGAGGACAGCCATGCTGGACGGCTTAGAGACAGTGGTGAGGACAGCCATGATGGATGGCTTAGAGACAGTGGTGAGGACAGCCATGCTGGACGGCTTAGAGACAGTGTCTCTGAGGAAAAGTCAGGAGGCGGAGCTAGAAGTGGAGGAGATGAAGATGCTGAGGTTCTCTTTGGGAGTGTCCAGGTTGGACAGGATTAGAAATGAGACAATAAGAGGGACAGTGAAGGTTAGACGTTTTGGAGACAAGGTCAGAGAGACCAGACTTTGATGGTTTGGACGTGTCCAGAGGAGAGACAGGGACTATATCGGTAGAAGGATGCTGAGGATGGAACTGCCAGGGAACAGGGCTAGAGGACGACCCAGGAGAAGAGACATGGACGTAGTGAGGGAGGACATGAGAGTGGCTGGTGTTGGGGAGGACGATGCAAAGGACAGGGCTAAAGGACGACCCAGGAGAAGAGACATGGACGTAGTGAGGGAGGACATGAGAGTGGCTGGTGTTGGGGAGGACGATGCAAAGGACAGGGCTAGAGGACGACCCAGGAGAAGAGACATGGACGTAGTGAGGGAGGACATGAGAGTGGCTGGTGTTGGGGAGGACGATGCAAAGGACAGGGCTAGAGGACGACCCAGGAGAAGAGACATGGACGTAGTGAGGGAGGACATGAGAGTGGCTGGTGTTGGGAGGACGATGCAAAGGACAGGGTGAAGTGGAGACGGTTGGTTTGCTTTTGGACAAGCCTAAAGTGCAGTAGTAGATTCCAGACATGGGTTGAGCTCCTTCCTAAATGGTGCGTTCATTTCCTGCACGCTTGTAAGTCGGCTGATCTCGTGGTTCCGTGCTGCTGACATGTCGTAGCATCATTTATAGAACGAGGTTCATGAAGGTATGTGCTCAGAACAGACTTGCCTTCGTTAACCAGGGGAAGGTCTGTTAAAAATACGGAGCTGCAAAAGTTGCTCTGAAACATCTCGACTTCGTGCAGTGCAGAAAGTGAGCAGCGTCTCCAAGGACTCGTCTGAGAATATTAATACCTACGCCAACAGAAAGATCTCCAACTGGACATGTCCCCAGTGGCTCTCCGGAGAACTGCACGCTATCTTCTAGACGTGCTTCTCCCCCACCTCTCACTCTTCTCTTTCTTTCTCTCAGCATCCTGGAGGAGGCAGCACTCGTGGCAAAGGATACAGTTGTGTGTGGCTTCAGAAAGGAAAACATGGAGTGGAGTCTGTGTGTCTGGAGGGGCTGGGGCTGCCACGAGCTGGAAGTCTTCTACCGGTCCTACGAGGAGTTGGACCATTCTGAGACCAGTGTGAGGAACCCTAACCCATGCTCACCTGGACGCTCACCTGGACGCTCACCTGGACGCTCACCTGGACGCTCACCTGGAGGCTCACTTGGACGCTCACCTGGACGCTCACCTGGATGCTCACCTGGACGCTCACCTGGACGCTCACCTGGACGCTCACCTGGAGGCTCACTTGGACGCTCACCTGGACGCTCACCTGGATGCTCACCTGGACGCTCACCTGGACGCTCACCTGGACACTCACCTGGACGCTCACCTGGATGCTCACCTGGATGCTCACCTGGACGCTCACCTGGACGCTCACCTGGACGCTCACCTGGATGCTCACCTGGATGCTCACCTGGACGCTCACCTGGACGCTCACCTGGACGCTCACCTGGACGCTCACCTGGATGCTCACCTGGATGCTCACCTGGACGCTCACCTGGACGCTCACCTGGACGCTCACCTGGAGGCTCACCTGGACGCTCACTTGGATGCTCACCTGGACGCTCACTTGGACGCTCACCTGGACGCTCATCTGGACGCTCACCTGGACGCTCACCTGGACGCTCATCTGGATGCTCACCTGGACGCTCACCTGGATGCTCACCTGGACGCTCACCTGGACGCTCACCTGGACGCTCATCTGGACGCTCACCTGGACGCTCACCTGGACGCTCACCTGGAGGCTCACCTGGACGCTCACCTGGATGCTCACCTGGATGCTCACCTGGACGCTCACCTGGATGCTCACCTGGACGCTCACCTGGACGCTCACCTGGACGCTCATCTGGACGCTCACCTGGACGCTCACCTGGACGCTCACCTGGAGGCTCACCTGGACGCTCACCTGGAGGCTCACCTGGACGCTCACCTGGACGCTCACCTGGACGCTCACCTGGATGCTCACCTGGACGCTCACCTGGACGCTCACCTGGAGGCTCACCTGGACGCTCACCTGGAGGCTCACCTGGACGCTCACCTGGACGCTCACCTGGAGGCTCACCTGGACGCTCACCTGGACGCTCACCTGGAGGCTCACCTGGACGCTCACCTGGAGGCTCACCTGGACGCTCACCTGTCTACTCAGCAGGTCTGAGATGACAGACAGTTACAAGCCATTGTTAATTCTTTCTCCGTCTGTTTGAATTATTCCTCTCTGCATCATCACGACCTCTGGAGGTTCCTGGTTGAGGTCAAGCATGGCACACTTTTAAATGAACTGGTAATGGAGGTCAGCTGGTGTTGCTTAGCAACATTGGTATGTAGAAACACATCTTTCCTCAGTATATTTTAGCTTTAAACTGGGTCACATGAATTTGCATCCCACCTGCAGCTCCCATTGTTGAACAGATGTGTTAATCTGTGTAGTAAAGATGCTACTTTTCTATGTACCGCTAGTAGTATTCATTGTTGCTGGGCTGTCTGTCCGTCAGAGTGTTCATATTAGTTTCTGATGCACAAGATATTGTTTTGGGTATTTTTTCTATTAAGTGGGTAGATTTGCAACTTTATACAGCGACCGCTAAAGGAGCGTGTGTGTGTGTGTGTGTGTGTGTGTGTGTGTGTGTGTGTGTGTGTGTGTGTGTGTGTGTGTGTGTGTGTGTGTGTGTGTGTCTGTGTCTGTGTGTGTGTGTGTGTGTGTGTGTGTCTGTGTGTGTGTGTGTGTGTGTGTGTGTGTGTGTGTGTCTGTGTGTGTCTGTGTGTGTGTGTGTGTCTGTGTGTGTGTGTGTGTGTGTGTGTGTGTGTGTGTGTGTGTGTGTGTGTCTGTGTGTGTGTGTGTGTGTGTCTGTGTGTGTGTGTGTGTGTGTGTGTCTGTGTGTGTGTGTCTGTGTGTGTGTGTGTGTGTGTGTCTGTGTCTGTGTGTGTGTGTCTGTGTGTCTGTGTGTGTGTGTGTGTGTGTGTCTGTGTCTGTGTCTTTGTGTGTGTGTGTGTGTGTGTCTGTGTGTGTGTGTGTGTGTGTGTGTGTCTGTCTGTGTGTGTGTGTGTCTGTGTGTGTGTCTGTGTGTGTGTGTGTGTGTGTGTGTGTGTGTGTGTGTGTGTGTGTGTGTGTGTGTGTGTGTCTGTGTGTGTGTCTGTGTGTGTGTGTGTGTGTGTGTGTGTGTGTGTGTGTGTGTGTGTGTCTGTGTGTGTGTGTCTGTGTGTGTGTGTGTGTGTGTGTGTGTGTGTGTGTGTGTCTGTACAGAAGGCAAGAAAATAAAGTTCATTTGTGAAAACTGTCTTTGAGACAAATGGAGCCTTGAAGTCTTCGCTCTCAAAGAAGTCCTCCAATAATGTGACGACGACAGAAGCTGAAGCTGAGGACGACGTGAGGCGGCTTCCCTCAGCTTCAGCTGCAAACGAAACCGAGCCCTCGTTCAGCCTGTTGCTGACTGACGACTTGGTTTATTCACTATTAGTATTTCACATACACAGCACCATGTTCAAGTTCTTTATTAATGTCCCAAAAGGGCCATTTTGTTTAGAATCAGAATCAGAATCAGTTTGTCAGTGAGGGTTCACAGACTAGGAATGTTTCTCTGCGAAGTCGTGCTACATGTAGCAGTAATAATAATAATAATGCTTGATTTTATATAGCGCTTTTCTAGACACCCAAAGATGCTTCACATTGTGCATTATTCATTCACAGCATGCTTGGTGGTGGTGAAGCTGCTAGCAGTGACGTGCAGTCAGCCTCATATAAAATTGTACAAAAATCATGTATTTGTATTATTAAAAATAATATAAAAATAATATAAGATATAATATAACATCAGTGATATTATATTATATATTTTATGATTTTTTCATTTTTAATAATACAATTAGTGCGTCACGTATTCTTGTGCTCAGCGGCATTAAAATACTGCAGAATGAGGCCATGTGTAATACTGCCTCCAGCCCATAGGAGGCCAGTGAGTGATTCAGCGCACTCATCAGCTGATCCGCTCGTTCAGACGGGCTTGTGAACACGGAAGCGCTGGCTGTCTGGATGTCTGGACGTCAAGCAAGAACCCGTGTTTCCTGCTTTTCTTGCCTTCTTTTCTCAACTTCTGACGATGTCTGGACTCGGATGGGATATTGCGACATGAAGAATTTACCGAGAAGCCTCCAAACACGAGCAGAACCGCGGCGCGCACGCCCCAGCTGGACACACACACACATCTCAGAGTCAGAACATATGTTTAGCAGTTATACTGTCGTGGACGGGTGCGAGGGGTGCGAGGGGACCCCAGGGAACAGAGGACGGAGATGTCGCGATCGTGGACTTTACATTTTACTGATATGTCCATCAGGAAGCACAATGTCCTGGAGCCGCACACAGGATTGCGGGGCGGCTGGAGCCCAATGAAAATATCTATATAACAAAAAACACAGCCGAGAAAGAAAAACCAAAAAGCCAGCTCTAATAAAAACCGGTCACAAAAAAAAGAAAACGCTATGCAGGACCCGGGCGCAGGGATCAGCTGCGGTCGGTGAGGACAAGGCGAGGCCCGGGGACGGGGACGGGGACGGGGAGTGGGGACGGGGACGGGGAGCGGCAGAAAGACGTGCTGCACGTAGAGACGAGAACCGAAGAGTAGTCCGGCGGGGAGCAGCGGGCGGAGCAGGGCTTATGAGGGCTGGTGGCGATTTGGCTCAATCTGCCTCAGGTGCGCCCGGGGTGACCGCAGCCAATCCGCACGCCGCAGGTCCAGGAGCGAGAGGCAGAAACAGGTGTGCGTAATAAGGCACATTAACGAGTGCAGCAACATGACCCTCACATAAACATCAGTTAAACTTTAACTGATCAACACACGCATCCACACACACTCAACGCTGCACGCACACTGATGCGCAGAGTTGAATAATTTCATTAAATCTCTTGTAAATACGCAGATTATGTGTGGTCTCCCCTTTTTGTCATAAACTGATGAGCCAGGTTTGTGACAATATGTAAAAAATGCTGGTACGAATCTTTAAACAAAACACGTTAAATGTTGCCAATCAAATGATGAACAGGCTGTAGGTTCATTTATTTGTAAATCTGATCACCTCACCAGACATGAACCTCACCGCACGGCACTGGCTACTAGCCACAGCTGCTCCGGGGCAGACTGACACGAGCAAGGCTACCAATTGGTGCCATCGGCCCTCCTGACCACCACCGACATTCACTCACTCACAACATTCACACAGGCAATGTAGGTCAAGTGTCTTGCCGAAAGACAACAACATTGGACACATGTGCCGGAGCCGGGACCTCTCGATCATAGGACGACCCGCTCAAGCGCCACCATCGCCCCAATGACAAAATACAAAAAACATACAAGTACAGACACATCACAAAACAGCAGAATCAGGAGTGGATACACAGATGTGTATTAGCAGCAGTAAACTAGCGTAATCACGCAGTGCAAATGGAACAGTGCAAGTTATCAGTTATGAAATGTTCAGGAGTCCGGGACTGAATTATTAAGTGTTCATGAGTCTTACAGCCGAGGGGAAGAAGCTGTTCTTGTGGCGGGAGGTTCTGGTCCGGATGGACCGTAGCCTCCTGCCTGAGGGGAGAGGGTCAAAGAGTCCATGTCCAGGGTGGGAAGGGTCGGCTGTGATCCGACCTGCACGCCTCCGAGTCCTGGAGACCTGCAGGTCCTGGAGCGATGGCAGCTTGCAGCAGATCACCTTCTCCGCAGCACGTACAATGCGCTGCACTCTGTGTCTGTCCCTGGTGGTGGCGCCAGCGTACCACACGATGATGTAGGAGGTGAGGACGGACTCCACGATGGAGGTGTAGAACTGCACCAAGATCTGGGTCGGCAGCTTGAGTTTCCTCAGCTGCCGCAGGAAGTACATCCTCTGCTGAGCCTTCTTGATGAGGGAGCTGATGGTCGGCTCCCACTTGAGGTCCCGGGTGATGGTGGTGCCCAGGAAGCGGAAAGAGTCCACGATGGAGATGGGGGTAGGGGAGTCTGTGAGGGCGAGGGGGGGCGGTGGGGCTGTGACTTTGCTGAAGTCCACGATCATCTCCACTGTTTTCTGGCTGTTCAGCTCCAGGTTGTTGCTGCTACACCAGGACACCAGCCGGTCCACCTCCCTCCTGTAGGCCGACTCATCACCGTCCGAGATGAGCCCAATGAGGGTGGTGTCGTCCGCAAACTTAATCAGTTTGACGGACTGATGGCTGGAGGTGCATCAGTTGGTGTACAGGGAGAAGAGCCAGGGTGAAAGTACACAGCCCTGGGGGGATCCGGTGCTGATAGTCAGGGTGTCCGAGACCGTAGACCCCAGCCGCACATGCTGCCTCCGCTCTGTCAGGAAGTCGGTGATCCACCAGCAGAGGGAGTCGGGCACGTCGAGCTGGAGCAGCTTGTCCTGGAGCAGTCCTGGGAGGATGGTGTTGAAATCTGAGCTGAAGTCCACAAACAGGATCCTGGCGTAGGTTCCTGGGGAGTCCAGATGCTGCAGGATGAAGTGGAGGGCCAGATTGACTGCGTCGTCTACAGACCTGTTGGCTCGGTAGGGGAACTGCAGCGGGTCCAGGAGGGGGGCGGTGAGGGTCTTCAGGTGGTGGAGAACCAGGCGCTCAAAAGACTTCCTGACTACAGATGTCAGCGCTATCGGTCTGTAGTCATTAAGTCCTGTGATCCTTGTCTTCTTGGGGACAGGGACAATGGTGGAGGACCTGAAGCAGGCTGGAACACGACAGGACTCCAGGGAGGTGTTAAAGATGTCTGAAGACAGGAGTCAGCTCACTGGGACAATGTTTCAGGGTGGGGGGGAACATTGTCCGGTTCAGCTTCATGAACTGTCTGTGCACATCCTGCTCCTGGATGCAGAGGACAGTGGGGGGGGGTGGGGGGAGAGTCTATGGAGGCATTTGGCGGTTTGCCATCTATGTTGTGGGTGGAGGAGGGGGTGACTGGAGGGTCCGGAGGGGCGTGGGGGGCTGGTTGGTCGAAGCGGCAGTAGTGCATATTTAGACGCTGAGCAAGCAGCAGGTCGTTCAGAGCTCGGGGGGCTTTGGGCTTGTAGTTGGTAATGCCCCCCCCCCCCCCCCCCTCCAAACTGCTGCAGGGTCATTGGCAGAGAACTGCTGCTGGAGTCTGCGTGAATATACTGATTTAGCGTTCTTCAGCTCCCTGCTAAACCTGTACTTCACCTCCTTGTAGCTGTCTCTGTCTCTGCCTCTTTCTCACGTCTGATCTGGCTGAGCTTCGGCGTGAACCAGGGCTTGTCGTTAGCGTAGCTCACCCTGGTGCGCGTTGGTACAATGCGCTCCTCATTGTAGCTGATCCATGAGGTCACCGTGTCCGTGTCCTCGTCCAGGTTGTCCGTAGCAACCCTAAATATGTCCCAGTCTGTCGTCTCAACACGATTGGAGCTCCTCAACAGCCTCACCGGTCCAGATCTTGGTCGTCCTTGCTACTGGTTTAGCAAGCTTCAGTCTCTGTATGCTCGGATGAGGTGGATGACCACGTGGTCTGATAGTCAGAGGGCAGCACGTGGTACAGCGTGATAGGCCCCGCCCACCGTCGTGTAGCAATGGTCCAGCGTGTTCTCCTCTCTGGTGGGGCATTTAATAAACTGTCCATGAACATGGACTCCGACTCCCACCTTGTTTAAACCCCCGGTTCTCAGTGTCCACCTTTCGTTTTGCCATTTTTGATGGGTATCTGGAAAGATAACTTTACTTGTTATGCTAACGACTGCTGCGCTGTTAAATATTGAAATGAAGCCGCTGACTGCTCGGTGCATCACGGTTGCATTGTGGGAAATGTAGTATTGGTGTGTGGAAGTAAAAGATCTGCAGACTACCGGTTTACTGCGGGCCGGTTCTAATAATAAATTAATATCACCCCAGGGGCCATAGAAAACCTTCTCGCGGGCCTGATGTGGCCCCCGGGCCTTGACTTTGACATATGTGCTCTATAAGAACAGGTGGAACGGATTCTCTCCCTTACGTCATGAAGTGAGGGGAAATTGACAGATTCGTCGTCCCCAGCGTCCCCATCACCCAACACAAAGTCTCTTAAATATCCCGGCTGACAGCGGCGGCGAGCAGGCTGCCCAGGATTGCCAGGTGGAGAGTCACAGGGGCCGGCGCCGATTACCGCCAACACCCGCCCCACCAGCGGCATCCTGCCGGTGGCTGCGAAGCTTAGGAGAAATCCCCTTTTTGCTGACAGAGCAGTAGACCCACACCTTATCCCCTGGCATGAAGACCCATCCTCACAAAGTTTGCCCACTCCTGCCTTAGACTAAAGTCCAATTGAGTCCAACTCTCATTAGGCCCGAGCGCCTATCCTAGGCATAACTTTGTCGGACAGCCCAGAAATTCTATAAAGACATGCGTCATGTTAGGGCAAAAACTTTTTTTATTATCGCCACGCCCCCAGATACGCAGTTTTAGTTTTAGTTTTATTGGTATTGTTAAATGCCGGTGAATTATGTACGAAGGAATTTCAATGGAAACAAGACCGCAAGGATGTTTGACTGTATTTGTACTGTAATACGTTCTATTGTCTGACTGTACTTCTCTATTCTCTATTCTGCTCTATTCTCTCTAATAAATATTTCATCATCATCATCACTCACTGCATTATCTGTATGTAAAGCTTGCCAGGTAAACGTCTAACCTGTAAAACACCAGCTCAAACGCAAAAAGATGTTTGACAGAAAAGTCTTTTAGAGTAGTGAGGCGTCAAACAGCTTCAATTGCATCATTATTTAATTAATTAGCTCGTTGCGTGAGATGTTCGAATAATGTTGAAACATTTGTCCTATACTAGAATGAGAGACCATGCAGGCACGGTGAGGACATGCAAACTCCTCACAGAAAGGCCCCAAGTTGGATTTGAACCTGCAACCCTTCTTGCTGTGAGGCAACAGCGCCAGCCACTGCGCCACTGCATATTCCATATTCTAAACAAAACAAAATATATTCAATTATCTTGTTTGTTCATCCTTCTGGCAAACAAGACAGCAGAAAGTTGACAGTAAACGGCCTTAACTAAACTGGTCCCTTTCCTTCTGTAAGCAGGTCTCCATGTATAAAACCACGTTTTTGAGCAACATCACAGATCAGAAAAATGTATCCCTGACCTTCAGACTTTCAACATGAATGATCCTAAAAGACAAGAAGCTACAGACGTTTTCTTGGACGTACCTGTGGGCCCCCCCTGTAAAGATCACAGTGTCGGTGCCAGGAGTTTACCCAGCAGCCAACATGGTGGCACTGCAAATATCATGAATGATGCTCTTGTCATTTAAAAAGACTTGGCCTTCGCCTTCGCTGATATGAATAAGTTGTGCTCAGTCCTTGGGCGCTCTCCTTTAACCTTTAGGCCAGAATACCCACAGCAGTGCTGGCCTGGCAGCCTGACAAGCAGCCACTCGCTTCTCTCACTGAAGCAGCTCAGCCCAGAATAAGATCGATTGTTATCACTGCTGGACCACAGTTGCACCAGAGACATACCTGTGCAGGTGTGGAAGTGTCTAGGAGAGGAAGCTGCAGAGTTTAACGGGGTTGTTGAATACAATCCTAGAGGAAGAAGATGAAGAGGAACGGAGGAGAAGAGTTCTGGTGTTCTTCCAGAAGAAGGGAGACAAACAGAGTTGTAGAAACTACAGAGGATAAAGCTGATGAGATACGATGAAGTTTGGGAAAAGGTGTTTGAGGCTAGACTAAGGACAGAAGTGAGTATTTGTGAGCAGCAGTATGTCTTTATGCTGATGAAGAGTACCACAGACGCAACGTTAGCGTTGATGCTAGCAATGGAGAAGAACAGGAAGCTCAGAAGGAGCTGCATTGTGTCTTTGTAGATCTAGAGCACTGGTTCTTAACCGGGGTCCGGTGAGCCGGTCTCAGGGGTCCGGTGAGCCGGTCTCAGGGGTTCGGCGGAGCCTCCCCCTTGGAGGTCAAGACACACCCGACTCATCGTGTCTATTCGTGATGACACGCCCCTCTTGGCCATCGCTGGCTGCAGATCACGTTACATTGCTTGGCCAATCAGTGCTGCGGGGGATTTAGTGCGCTCAGGATTCAATGTGTGACTGTTGTGCTCGTACGTCGTGTGATTTCTTTCTTGCGTCGAGTAATGAAGCGTGTATCGAGGCTTGCTTCGTTTAGGGGAGGAGCCAAAAATGATCCAGATTTTGCCGCGCAGTTTGGCAGCTATATAGACGCCTCAGGCTCCATTCCAGACTGCGGTCAGCTGAGAGTTTGGATAGAGCTTCTAGAGTTTAGACACGAGAGTCTGGACAGTGTTTATATAGTTTAGGATTTAGGGTTAGAGTTGCGTTTATATTAAGGAGAGTAGGATAGGTGATAGGATGTCCCCTGTCCTGTACATCGCTGTCCAAGTTCCACAAGCACTTCCTCTGTCCTCTGCCTGATTATGCCTGTCATTATACACTTGTTCAGTAGGGGGTGTCGTGAGCACATGAAGCTTCGAGAACCGATTGGCTTGAGTGTTTCAATGCCTCATGAGGCTTCATCTCACCATCACTGCCCCCAAATCACCGGTGTCCTCTACCCCACAACCACAAACCATCAGTACTCGATCCACCAGCTGCAATTGGCAAAGACAGTTCGAAAGGAGAGCGAGACAACCCGGATGCTAGCGATTGGCGAGCTAGCAGGAGACTGAGCCAGTCAGAAGCAGATCACAAGTCCTCACAGGTGGACAATCGCCTCCATTATCTCCTCCACCTGGCAGCACCAGCAAGAGAAGGGGGAGGGACAGAACACCAGAAGGCTCTGCAGGCACATGAATAATCAGATCAAGGGGGAGGAGCTCAGTGTGTCATGATGTTAAGCCACCAGTGCTGCCTAATGACAGCATATTGATTATACTGATTACTGCATTGATTAGTTATAAGCTTTGTTAAAAAGGAAAGTCTTTAGTCTACGATCGGCAACCAATCAGGGAGCTGATTCTACAATAGAGGAGCTTGATAACTGAAAGCTCCGCCCCCTGCCTGCTCTTGGAAATGTCTGGAACCACGAGCAGGCCAGCATTTATGTCAGTAATCTCTCTCTCTCTTCCTGTAGTCTTGTTCTCTCTCCCTCTGTTTGTCCCTCTCTCTCTTCAGGTCCTTCTGTCTGTGGTGCTGCAGAACCTGGACCTGTGTCCCTCAACACTGAAGTCCACGTCGCTAGCATTAGCATTTATAGCTTTATATCGCTAGCATTAGCATTTATAGCCTTATACATCTTGTTTTTGTCTGCTCCTGCTCTGTCTCGCTATCGCTTCCCATCCATCTCCTTGTTTTTGGCTGGATTAGCTGCAGATGTTTAATAGACCTTTTTGGGGCAGCCGGACAGTAAGGAGTTGCAGTAGTCCAGTCTGGAAGTCACAAAAGCATGGACTATTTTTTCTGCATCTTTTCGGGTTAGTAGGTGCCTGACCTTTGAAATATTCCGAAGGTGAAAGAACGCAGTCCTTGAAATATGCTTAATCTGGGACTGAAAGGACAGGTCCTGATCAAAGATTACACCCAGATTCTTGGACGTGGTGCTGGTGGACACTGAGACACCATCTAGTTCAACTACAACACTAGAACAAACATTTCTGAGATGCTTTGGTCCAAGAACCAGAACCTCAGTTTTATTTAGATTTAATAACCGGAAGTTCTCGGTCATCCAGGAGTTAATGTCCTTAAGGCACGTCTGAAGTCTAACCAACTGATCGACTTTGTCTGGCTGAACTACTACTACTAGTAGTAGTAGTAGTAGTTCTGTACCTCCTTCTTGTCCCGTGGGAGGGGGGGGGGGGTCGCCACAGCAAATCAATGTCCTCCACTTCACCCTGTCCTTTTCATCGTCCTCCCTAACACCAGTCAGTCTCATGTCCTCCGTCACTATGGACAGCCGTGATGGACGGCTCAGAGACAGTGGTGAGGACAGCCATGATGGACGGCTTAGAGACAGTGGTGAGGACAGCCATGATGGACGGCTCAGAGACAGTGGTGAGGACAGCCATGATGGACGGCTTAGAGACAGTGGTGAGGACAGCCATGATGGACGGCTTAGAGACAGTGGTGAGGACAGCCATGATGGACGGCTTAGAGACAGTGTCTCTGAGGAAGAGACAGGAGGCGGAGCTAGAAGTGGAGGAGATGAAGATGCTGAGGTTCTCCTTGGGAGTGACCAGGTTGGACAGGATTAGAAATGAGACAATAAGAGGGACAGTGAAGGTTAGACGTTTTGGAGATAATTAATTGATCAATATCAATACCATACGTGAGAACCAGATCCAAGGTGTGATTAAAGCTGTGGGCGGGTTCTTTCTCTCTCTGGGAGGAGCCAATCGAGTCCAGTAATGAGAGGAAGGCAGTAGCAAGGCAGTCGTCACTGACATCTACATGCATGTTAAAATCTCCCACAACAAGTATCTGTTCTGCTTTCAGAACTAAGCTTGTTAAACATTCAGAACATTCTGACATGAAATCAGAGTCTGGGCCTGGAGGGCGGTAAACTAGAACAATCAGGACTGGCTGGCTTGATTTCCATGTTGGGAGTGACAGACCAAGAATAAGACTCTCAAAGGAGGTATAGTTTAATTTAGGTTTAGTGTTAATCTGGAGCTCAGAGTCATAGATGGCTCCAACTCCACCTCCTCGGCCGGCGTCTCCAGAAATTACCATAATTTAACATAACTGGGAGGCGTGGCTTCATTTAAACTGAAATAATCTTCAGGACCAGCCAGGTTCCAGTTATCTGATAAAAGATGACAAAAAGAATGCCTTTGATGACAGAAAGCAAATATTCAATAGTCCACACGGGTTATTTTTATATTAAATTCTGTATGATTTCATAGTTTTAGGGGATCAGACGCAATCTCTCTGGGGTTCTGGGTGGGTGGTGATCTAGAGGACGGTCAGAGCGGTTAAAGACTACATCTCTGTCTCCTGGTCCGGACTCTGGGTTGTCTAGAAATGAGAGCTGCACCATTAAAGGATGGAAACCAGCGCTCATAAGACCCGGTAATCAGCTTTCTTACCATTTTATCTGACAAGGCATTGAACTACCACACAAATTAAAACAAGCACTCATTTAAAAGTTGGATTCATGATGGTAGTTAGTATCACAATCACAGTTACTTGAACAATAGGAGAAACAAAGTTAATAGCATGCAGCGTTGCAGAATTTAAGAACGTGTCAAACCACGACATTGTGTGACTTTTCAACTCAACAAAGTAAAACGAGTGGAATAGGAGCTTATTTGGAGAGAATGCGTAGGAAGAAAATAAAATTGGAGGGACATTAGTTGGATTATGAAATGCCCCCCCCCCCCCATCCCTCCCAAGCAGGACAATGCCTCTGTTGTTTACAACAATTCTTCTGGATCAGTCTCAAGGGCATTTGGCCCACACGATAAGGGAAGGGCCCTGGCAGAGTACTGATCACTTCCAAACCTCACAGAGAGAGTGTGTGTGTGTGCATGTGCGTGTGCGTGTGCGTGTGTGCGTGTGCGTGTGCGTGTGCGTGTGCGTGTGTGCGCGTGTTGCAATGACAAAGTCAGAGAACCAAATGTAATGCAGCTGCAGTTTATCAGCTCCCTTTCACCGTGTCATTTAATTTGTGTCTGAGATGCAGTTTAACTGATACACGCAGATGAAATTCAGCTTGAAACAGCAGCAGGAGAGAAGTAGTACTCAGAATAGCAATACAATTAAATTAACTCATTGAGTGCCAGCCATTTTCAGCTCAGCTATATACTGTGCCCCAGTTTTTCCAAGCTCAGTCTGACTTTGCAAACACCGAATACCAAATGAAAGATTAAGGTCTGAGAGTGTGTTCCTCCCATTTGTCGTTCTGGCGCTATTGGCCGTAGAAGAGAGGCAGACTTCAATGTCAGGGTTGGCACTGAATGTTTGGGTTATGAAAAACGTCTTTAGACGAATGGCACTCAAAGAGTTAAAAACAAACAAACAAGAAAAGCACTCAGAGAGCATTGTGATTCGCACCAGAAATAATTGCCCCACATATGTTAAGATGTAATATTTGTTCCTGACCGCATTCTGGGTCAGATCCAGACGTGTTTCGTGATGTTTCATATCGGACCCCTTTATGAGTTTAATTCTTGGTGAGTGAATTGAATGCAGATTTTACAAGATGGGATTTTTTGAAAAAGCCTCCATTATAAGTAAATGGGAAAAGCCGGATCACGACAGTATCTGCAATCCGGTTGCGATCCAGATTAAATTTGGTGGTGAGATAGAGACCCCCCCCCCCTACACGACTGTTTCAAATTCCATAAACACCGGCCAATAATCAACAGAGATATTGAGGAACAAATTCTGACGCTTCATTGACTGCCAAAAATGTCAAAGTGATCACTCTGACATTTAATAAATTGTTTCTGGTAATATTTCCAACATTCCCTGAAAATGTCTTCAAGAGCCATCGAGAACCTTTTTAGTTAGCCTGCTAACAAACCGGCAAACAGACAAACCAACGGCGGGAAACACATTATATTCGCTGTCGTGTAGAATGTAGATGACACACAAATGCAGTATTACAGTAATACCTCGACATAAGAGTAATTCGTTCCTGGACCGAGCTTTTAACTCAATTTGCTCGTATGCCAAATAAATGTTTTAGATATAGTCGTGTTACGGACTGATGTGAGCGGACCCCAGAGAACAGAGAACGGAGACGGTGGGATGGTTGAATTTATATTTTATCGACATAAATTCTTTGTGAGATAACAACAACCTGGAGCTGCACACAGGTTGCGGGGTGGCTGGAGCCAACAAAATATATATATATAACAAAACAACAAAATATATATATAACAAAAGACACAGCCGGGTAAAAAAACCAAAAAGCAAGCTCGAATACAAAGCGGCGACTGGCTGGTGCCGCAACGAAGACGGAAACATAAAACTCAGCCACACGTGAACAATCTGACCACAACAAACGAAACACAACCTGCCGTACGGACTGGCTGCGGTCGACACGGGCGAGACGGGAACAGAGACGGGAACAGACGGGAAGCGGGCCAGAGACGGACAGCAGAACCAGGCGAAGTCCAAACAATAATCCGAGGGGGACCAGCGGGTGGAGCAGAGGTTATGAGGGCTGCTGGTGATTTGCCTAAATCCGTCTCAGGTGTGTCTGGGGTGACCGCAGCCAATCCGCACGCCGCAGGTCCTGTGTGATAAGGCAATTAACAGGCAGCAACATGACCCTCGCAAGTTGGACGGTACGTAGACACTTTATACGTAATTGTACCAAGAATCAAGGAAGTTTCATTGTCACTCGCCCACTCACATGAAAGGAACGAAAAATAGTCCTCAGGTCCCAGATCGTAACAAACAGGCATTCAGCGCAAACCTTTTTTTTTCTCTCAAAATATGTACACATTATTTATTGCACAGATACCCGAATAGCAGCATCCAACGGAGTGAAATGAGTCCCACAAGGCAGCAGTAGTTGAGGGTGGGTGGGGTCCTTCATGATGGGAGGGGTCAAACAGTCCGTGTGCAGGGTGGGTGGGGTCCTTCATGATGGGAGGGGTCAAACAGTCCGTGTGCAGGGTGGGTGGGGTCCTTCATGATGGGAGGGGTCAAACAATCCATGGCAGGGTGGGTGGGGTCCTTCATGATGGGAGGGGCCAAACAGTCCGTGTGCAGGGTGGGTGGGGTCCTTCTTGATGGGAGGGGTCAAACAGTCCGTGTGCAGGGTGGGTGGGGTCCTTCATGATGGGAGGGGTCAAACAATCCATGGCAGGGTGGGTGGGGTCCTTCATGATGGGAGGGGTCAAACAATCCATGGCAGGGTGGGTGGGGTCCTTCATGATGGGAGGGGTCAAACAGTCCGTGTGCAGGGTGGGTGGGGTCCTTCATGATGGGAGGGGCCAAACAGTCCGTATGCAGGTTGGGTGGGGTCCTTCATGATGGGAGGGGTCAAACAGTCCGTGTGCAGGGTGGGTGGGGTCCTTCATGATGGGAGGGGCCAAACAGTCCGTGTGCAGGGTGGGTGGGGTCCTTCATGATGGGAGGGGCCAAACAGTCCGTGTGCAGGGTGGGTGGGGTCCTTCATGATGGGAGGGGTCAAACAGTCCGTGTGCAGGGTGGGTGGGGTCCTTCATGATGGGAGGGGTCAAACAGTCCATGTGCAGGGTGGGTGGGGTCCTTCATGATGGGAGGGGTCAAACAGTCCATGTGCAGGGTGGGTGGGGTCCTTCATGATGCAGGTTGCCTTTTTCCTGCACCTCCTGCTGTAAATGTCACTGACGGTGGGTAGGCTGCTCTCCGAGGTCCTTTGGGCCGATTTAAGCACCCGCTGCAGGGCCTTCCTGTCTGCAGGACCTTCCTGTCTGCAGGGCCTTCCTGTCTGCAGGTCCTTCCTGTCTGCAGGACCTTCCTGTCTGCAGGACCTTCCTGTCTGCAGGACCTTCCTGTCTGCAGGGCCTTCCTGTCTGCAGGGCCTTCCTGTCTGCAGGGCCTTCCTGTCTGCAGCAGAGCAGCTGCCGTACCACACCGTGATGCAGGATGGGAGGACACTCTCCACCTGCAGAAGGACGCCAGGACAGGGGAGCCCATACCTGCTCGCCTCAGCCTCCTGAGAAAGTAGAGGCGCTGATGGGCCTTCTTTACTAAGGCGGCGGAGTTGGTCCTCCATGCCAGGTCGCTAGCGATGTGCACACCCAGGTACTTGGTGCTCTGGACCACCTCGAATATGAATATATATTTATTAGATAGAATGTTAGAGTACATCAGGAAGAGACGGGTCCCTGGGGCACTCCATGTCTCTTTTTTTGTAGTCTGTGATGGTACTGATGCCCTTCCACATGCTCCGGGGGTCGTTGGAAGCTAAATGACCCTCTATTCTCCGAGCATAGGAGGCTTTGGCCCTCTTTACCCCCAATGTCAGGCTTCTCCTCGCCGCTCTGAGTGCTGGAGCATCACCAGACCTGAATGCTGAGTCCCGGGCTTTCAGGAGAGAGCGAACTTCACCGTTCAGCCAGGGTTTCTGGTTGGGGTGAACAGTGACTGTTCTGGTGGTGGTCACATCCTCAACACATTTTCTGATGAAGCCCAGGACAGATGATGTGTACTCCTCCAGGTCCACGTCTCCAGCATATGTTGCCGCTTCCCTGAAGATCTGCCATTCAGTCCGCTCAAAGCAGTCCTGCAGCTTGGAGGCAGCGTCACCGGGCCACACAGTGATGGATTTCTGTGTTGGGCGAGCGGACCTGCACACAGGACGGTAGGGAGGGACCAGCATGATGGAGATGTGGTCAGAGAGGCCGAGGTGGGGACGGGGGTAGCTCTGTGGCTGTCCTTGTGGTTCCTATACACCCGGTCGAGCGTGTTGTTCCCCCCGGGTTGCAATGGTGACATGCTGGTGGAACCGTGGCAAAATGTCCGTCAGGTTGATGTGGTTAAAGTCTCCTGCAACCACGTAGAGCGCCTCCGGGTGCTTGTGTTGCTGTTTGCCGATGTCGTCGTGTAGCTCACGTAGCGCCTCGCTAGCATTAGCGCTCGGGGGGATGTAAACAGCTACGACGAACACGGCTGTGAACTCCCGTGGCAGATAGTGGGGCCGGCATCTTATCGTCAAATGTTCTACCGCCTCAGAACAGTGGCTGCCAGATACGCACACTCACATAAACGTAGACATAATATATATACAGTAATATATATATTATACATCTTGATAACATGGTTCTGTTTGATCTACTCGTCTATCTACTCCGCGGAGACCACGGTCACGTTATTTCATGCTTCATCTCCATCGACGTGCAGTTTTTCTCTCCTCACTGCCATCCTTGTCGCTCGATTTCTTATTACGAAGAATGTTCTCAGAAATAATGCAAACAGAACACGGAACACGCAGGAGACGAGTACCGAAGGCGGCGAGTACACGAACCGAATGAGGGAAGCTGCTCGCGGCGCTTGGCCATCTCGCGTTAGCATCTGGAAGCGTGCACGCATCTCACGGGCACGCTCGTATGTCGAGGTATTACTGTACTTTCCATTATATTTTACTGATCAGTTCAGTAAACTTTAGACATGTCTTAAATACTTCTTCAACTCGAACATGAAGAATGTGAGTAATTTTGCTGGGCTCTAATGATCTCTAATTGTCACGCCTCGAGGCGGGGCGGGGCCATTCCCTCACTCTCTCCCTGTCTGCACCTCTCAGAGCTCCTGCAATCAGCTTCATGCCCATCACCTGTGCTCCTGCCACCACCTGCACCTCATCAGCCCGGACACTACTTGAGCTCAGCTCAGTCACCACACCGGCGCCAGATTGTCAGTGATGTTTCCTGCTTTCCAGCCCTTCAGACCAGACCTCCCGTGCACCGACCCTCGCCTGCTTCCCGGACCCTGCCTGATCACCCGGTGTCTGACCCTCGCCTGCCCCTTGGGCTCCCTCGTGCCTGCTCCCCCCCGGACCCGTCGGCCTGACCTGCCTGTCCTACCCGCCAATAAAAGCTCTGTTCGCACTTTTGCTCGTCTGCCTCGAGTTTGGGTCCTAACCTGCCTTAGGCCATGACACTGATGGTCTCTAATGATCTCTAATTATCGAGCTGCTGCTGATTCCATTACCTCCATGTCTCTCCATGTCCACAGTAAGGATTCCAGGAGCTACCTTTGTTTGAGATATGTCTTTTAACTCAGCCACACGTACGTCTTGTACTTGTACAACACATTACATGCTTATTTTCACTGGCTTCCTGCAAACAGAATATAAGTTACAATCCTCTCGTACGAAGCACATTACAGTCTGAAAGGAGCAACTTGTCATCAGGTCAGTTTGTGTCATAAAACTCCCAAATGACAGCTTTTGCTAATTTGCTGTGCTGCTGAACAAGGACTGGGCCGTACTGACATGGAGACACTCCTGTAGTCGGGGACGATGCAGAGGACATGTTTCAACAGATTGTCCCAAGAGGAAGGAAAGCTCAGTCAACAAGAAACTCAGGACGAAGCAGGAAGTCCTCAAATTGTTTGCAGCTCCGTTTGCCCTGAGGCAGCGGAAAACGAACTAATGAAAAGCTCGTGTTGCTCGGCAGGCCACCGAAGGAAAACTAGAGTCCTGCATCTGCCCTCCGCGGTCAGTGAGGAGGGCAGAGGAGCACCAGGCTCATTAGCTGGCTTCCCCAACACGCATTTAAAACAGAAAAATAATGCCGAAGAATAAATACACGTTTGCTCAGAGTAAAACATTTTAGTGTCAAATTAAGTTTGACACTAAAATAGAGATGAACAGGAGGTGAAGAATCGTGTGCAGGCAGGCTGGAACGGGGGAAGGAGAGTATCAGGTGTGCTCTGTGATAGGACGAAGGGACAGGTCTACAAGACAGTGGTGAGGACAGCCATGATGGACGGCTTAGAGACAGTGGTGAGGACAGCATGATGGACGGCTGAGAGACAGTGGTGAGGACAGCATGATGGACGGCTTAGAGACAGTGGTGAGGACAGCCATGATGGACGGCTCAGAGACAGTGGTGAGGACAGCCATGATGGACGGCTCAGAGACAGTGGTGAGGACAGCCATGATGGACGACTTAGAGACAGTGGTGAGGACAGCCATGATGGACGGCTTAGAGACAGTGGTGAGGACAGCCACGATGGACGACTTAGAGGCAGTGGTGAGGACAGCCATGATGGACGACTTAGAGACAGTGGTGAGGACAGCCATGATGGACGGCTTAGAGACAGTGGTGAGGACAGCCATGATGGACGACTTAGAGACAGTGGTGAGGACAGCCATGATGGACGGCTCAGAGACAGTGGTGAGGACAGCCATGATGGACGGCTCAGAGACAGTGGTGAGGAAAGACATGATGGATGGCTCAGAGACAGTGGTGAGGACAGCCATGATGGACGGCTCAGACAGTGGTGAGGACAGCCATGATGGACGGCTCAGACAGTGGTGAGGACAGCCATGATGGACGGCTCAGAGACAGTGGTGAGGACAGCCATGATGGACGGCTCAGACAGTGGTGAGGACAGCCATGATGGACGGCTCAGACAGTGGTGAGGACAGCCATGATGGACGGCTCAGAGACAGTGGTGAGGACAGCCATGATGGATGGCTTAGAGACAGTGGTGAGGACAGCCATGATGGACGGATTAGAGACAGTGGTGAGGACAGCCATGATGGACGGCTCAGAGACAGTGGTGAGGACAGCCATGATGGACGGCTCAGAGACAGTGGTGAGGAAAGACATGATGGATGGCTCAGAGACAGTGGTGAGGACAGCCATGATGGACGGCTCAGACAGTGGTGAGGACAGCCATGATGGACGGCTCAGAGACAGTGGTGAGGACAGCCATGATGGACGGCTCAGACAGTGGTGAGGACAGCCATGATGGACGGCTCAGACAGTGGTGAGGACAGCCATGATGGACGGCTCAGAGACAGTGGTGAGGACAGCCATGATGGATGGCTTAGAGACAGTGGTGAGGACAGCCATGATGGACGGATTAGAGACAGTGGTGAGGACAGCCATGATGGACGGCTCAGAGACAGTGGTGAGGACAGCCATGATGGACGGCTTAGAGACAGTGGTGAGGACAGCCATGATGGACGGCTTAGAGACAGTGGTGAGGACAGCCATGATGGACGGCTCAGAGACAGTGGTGAGGACAGCCATGATGGACGGCTTAGAGACAGTGGTGAGGACAGCCATGATGGACGGCTTAGAGACAGTGGTGAGGACAGCCATGATGGACGGCTTAGAGACAGTGGTGAGGACAGACATGATGGACGGCTCAGACAGTGGTGAGGACAGCCATGATGGACGGCTCAGAGACAGTGGTGAGGACAGCCATGATGGACGGCTCAGACAGTGGTGAGGACAGCCATGATGGACGGCTCAGACAGCGGTGAGGACAGCCATGATGGACGGCTCAGAGACAGTGGTGAGGACAGCCATGATGGATGGCTTAGAGACAGTGGTGAGGACAGCCATGATGGACGGATTAGAGACAGTGGTGAGGACAGCCATGATGGACGGCTCAGAGACAGTGGTGAGGACAGCCATGATGGACGGCTCAGAGACAGTGGTGAGGAAAGACATGATGGATGGCTCAGAGACAGTGGTGAGGACAGCCATGATGGACGGCTCAGACAGTGGTGAGGACAGCCATGATGGACGGCTCAGAGACAGTGGTGAGGACAGCCATGATGGACGGCTCAGACAGTGGTGAGGACAGCCATGATGGACGGCTCAGACAGTGGTGAGGACAGCCATGATGGACGGCTCAGAGACAGTGGTGAGGACAGCCATGATGGATGGCTTAGAGACAGTGGTGAGGACAGCCATGATGGACGGATTAGAGACAGTGGTGAGGACAGCCATGATGGACGGCTCAGAGACAGTGGTGAGGACAGCCATGATGGACGGCTTAGAGACAGTGGTGAGGACAGCCATGATGGACGGCTTAGAGACAGTGGTGAGGACAGCCATGATGGACGGCTCAGAGACAGTGGTGAGGACAGCCATGATGGACGGCTTAGAGACAGTGGTGAGGACAGCCATGATGGACGGCTTAGAGACAGTGGTGAGGACAGCCATGATGGACGGCTTAGAGACAGTGGTGAGGACAGCCATGATGGACGGCTCAGAGACAGTGGTGAGGACAGCCATGATGGACGGCTTAGAGACAGTGGTGAGGACAGCCATGATGGACGGCTTAGAGACAGTGGTGAGGACAGCCATGATGGACGGCTTAGAGACAGTGGTGAGGACAGCCATTTTATTTCATTTTAAGCATTAAAGAGTTGAATTTAGAATATCGAGATATTCGTTTTAGGCCACATCGTGCAGCCCTAGTGAACAACTTCATCTGAGTCAGTCCAGAACTTCTCCTTCTCCTCTAACTCACCTCCTACCTGTGGAGCGTAAGAACTTCTCCTTCTCCTCTAACTCACCTCCTACCCGTCATCGTTCCAACATTCAGAGTCTCTTCTCAGTCCTGAACTCTTCATTCCTTCTTCTCTTTCTGTTGATCCACTCGTCTTCCTCCTCTTCTTCCTCCTCGTCTTCCTCCTCAGTAACCCCGGGGCCTCCACCGATCTGGGATGTCTCTCTTCTTTACGCTTATACATCTTAAATGTTTGCACATTTTTATGCCGGATGACATTCCTTTTGTTTTTCATACTATTTACACGTTTGTGTTTTCTGTTGTTTAGATACACGTAGTTACATGTTATAATATAACTGTAGGCATGTAAATAGACATTTATCTGCTACGTAGGAACGGCTTAATCTAGTTTCCGTTATTTATTATTTGATTGATGCCCGCGCTGACCCGCCCATCGCGAGCATCAACACTGACCAACAAACACGACCAACATTATTTGTTGATTCGGTCGACTTTGTAAAAAGCTGAAAAGAGAAAAAACCCAGAAGTTGAAATATATGTGAAAATATAAATCACAGCGTATTCTTAAATGAAAATCAAACTAATTTCTGCGGCACGTCAGCCCCAGCTTCTATGTCTCCTGTCAATATACGTGAAATAACATGTTTGACTGTATAAATCACTTAAATATCACCGAAACGGAAATGAACGAGTGATAACCGACAAAAATAACAACAGCTGATTATTTCCCCACATTTTATTTCTCTTTAAATAGAAAAAAAACCTTGCCCGTTTAGACAAAGCTGAAAAGTACATAAAAAAGACTCATCCTGTTACATCAGTCTTAAATTAGTCATTCATGCTGCAATGGAGGCGGCGCTGAACCAGGGAGTGCTGCAGCAGACGACGGGAGACGAAGGGTTAAAAGCCTGCAACACAGGACGAGACGTCGGCCCGATGAAATCCACTCCTCTGCTGACCGGGACCAGCCACACACCAAATCTCAACAGGAAGTCGCTATTTATAAAGGGAGAGAGAGCGGGCCAATCAGAGCAAGGCCAGACCGGTTCCCCAGGTCCCCCGTCACCAAGGCCCGGCTGGACGGAGCTCAAGTGTCGATTCGTCATTACAGTCCAGTCGTCTGTACCTGTAAAACACCTCCCACACACGCACGCGCACACACACAGGCAACGTGCGCCCCAAAGCAGACTGCAAACCTCTTTGGTGACGACGACAAAAGAAACATGAAATCAATCCGACGGGTACACAAACTACCAAATACACATTGAAAATGGAGCCTGCATGTTCAATAAATTAAGACGGCACATTCTAAAGATCCAGCAGTCACGTTCCCAGAAAACGAGGAGCAGTTTAATAATGAAACCTAAAATCAAACGGAAGAGAACCCGAACGCAACAATCGTTGTGATCGACGCCTTTGGAATGAGTTCACAATCAGAATGTTAAGCGTCTGTATTCTGCAGCGTGCTTCACCGAGGTACGCACGACAAGCCCCGCCTCCTCACTGTGCAGACCAATGACGCCCCTGAGCTCAACAGCACGTTTACTCCGCTGCTGCAGCCCATCTACGAACTGTTTATCATGCTGCTGTAAAAAAGAAAAGACAAAATATATCCGTGTCTTTCATTTCAGTAAAAAATAAATTAGGCAGTGAAAACACCAGTAACAGGAGGAAGTGCGTGTCTTGGGTTCCGGACGGGTTCCGGGCGGGTCTCACGCTGTCCTATCCGAGCCGTTGTTGCTGGCCAGGCTCCTGAAGCCTTGGTCGTTCTTCTCCAGCCACAGCTCGGCCAGCTGCTGGGTGGAGCCGTGGGACGAGGCTTTAGAACCCAGGCACATCTTGTATCGTTTGGCCTCCAGGTTGGGATCACATATGACAGGGTGGTGGACGTGGACAATCCCCGTGTCTGTGCTTCTGAACAACTTAATCCCTGATCGGACAAATTTGTTGAAAAGATCCACGTCCTCCAACCCCCACCCCTGTATGGCGGTATCGAAGCCTCCGGCTCGGACCAAGTCGCCCTTGTAGACGCAGACGATCCCGTAGCCGTAGTTCCTCCACAGGCCCGTCTTGGATGTGAAGACGTAATTGTTGTTGCTCGGGACTTTCCCAGCGTACACCACCTTTGGATCATACTGGCTGAAGATAATGGGAAAGTAAGATTGCTCTCCCGGGGCCGTGTTGCTCCGGCATCGCTTGAGGAAGGCGCTGGTGAAGAGCAGATCCACGTCACAGTAGAAGAGCAGCGAATCATTGGAGAAGTGCAAAGAGCCCAACTCCAGAGCCAGAGCCCGGGAGAAGGACCCGGTTACTGGCGTTATCTCCATCTCAGCCCGCGGGTACTTGCCCTGGTACTCCCTCATCAGCTCCACCTGCTGGACCCGCTCCGTGTTGTTGTCGGAGCTGAACAGCAGGACAACCAGCTTGGTGTTCTGATTGGGAATCAGACAAACTCGTTCAAAGTTGAGCATGAAGCGCACGAAGATGTCGTAACGTCCAGACAGCGGCACCAAGACGTTAACCCTCTCCTCTCTGGGCTCCCTCTGCGCCAGGCCAGAGTGGGCCAGCTTGAAGGGCACCAACATCTTGAGCGAGTTGGACAGGAAAGAGAGCGAGTCCGACTCCTTGTTGATGCGGCCGGCCAGAGCCTTGGCATCCATGTCCTCCTCCTCTCTGAACTGGATCTGGCTGAAGGTCTGCTGCAGGTAGGCGTGCCGCCTCACAGGGACACTCATGGTTTTTCCTTTGTGCTTCTTGTACAGCAGCAGCAGGTCAAGCACATACTCCGCCCCGTACAGGGGGTTGACCCTCCGGTAGCCATACTGGATTTCTTTGAAGTCAATGACCCGCCCCCGCGTTTTAGCATTAGCATTGATCATCTCCATCACTTGCATGGTGATGTCGTCCAAGGCTTGCCTCTGGGAGAATTCAAGCCCACGGCGGGGAGGCTGACCATCAGACGCTGAGAACAGGTACTTCCCCGTGAGAAACTCCCACTCCAGTACATCCTCCCTCTGCTGCGGATGGAACCGCATAAACGAGGGCGGCATACCAAGTTGGAGGTCTTCTCGGCTGGGTTCAGCATCTCCGTAGCGTCCCATTAGGACGATCTCCCGGTGGAGCTGAATGGTTCGGTGCCGCAGGTCTGCAATCTTGCGGCTCAGCATGTAGCTATGCAGGCGGTACTGGTAGGGGGGGTTTTTGTTTGGGTGTAGCGTGATGGCCCGATGGATCTTGCTGTTGTGAAGATCTCGTATGTAGCCCTTCTTATTTGGTTCGTAGTTCTCGTAGAAGAGCTGCTGCATCTGCGGAGACAGGAGATGGACTGGTGTTAGTGCCAGGAGGAACACCGGCTGCTCATTATCATACTCAATCCGCTTAATCCGTCATCGGGTCGCGGGCCAAGCTGGAGCCAATCCCAGCAGTCAATGGGCGAGAGGCGGGGGACACCCTGGACAAGCCGCCAGGCCATCGCAAATCAGCCACACACACACTCACACCTACGGACAATTTAGCGTCACCAATCAGCCTAGGCTGCATGTGGAGGGAGGAAGCCGGAGAACCCGGAGAGAACCCACGCAGACACGGGGAGAACCCAGAGAGAACCCCACGCAGACGCGGGGAGAACCCAGAGAGAACCCGGAGAGAACCCACGCAGACACGGGGAGAACCCAGAGAGAACCCACGCAGACACGGGGAGAACCCAGAGAGAACCCACGCAGACGCGGGGAGAACCCACGCAGACACGGGGAGAACCCAGAGAGAACCCGGAGAGAACCCACGCAGACACGGAGAGAACCCGGGGAGAACCCACGCAGACACGGGGAGAACATGCAAACTCCTCACAGAATGGCCACAAGCCGGAGACGAACCCGCGACCATCTCGCTGTGAGGCAACAGCGCTTACCACTGCGCCACCGAGCCGCACACAGCTTTCTGTGACATTCAAACACTAGTTTGCTGTAGCAGAAGGCTTCCATACTCATAAAAGCTGTAGCTCTCCTCCCGTCTCCACACATAAATGTATGCATGGCGTTGTATGCCCGAGGCCACGCCCCTCCACCCATTTACGAACCTGCCGTCCCTCAAAGCGCAGGAGGCTAAACGTGCAAACATCGGGACAGCGGTTTTGGAGCAGCTGGCAGGATCTCAACAGCGGTCGAAAAAATGTTGCCCCCCAATGAAGGGAACATCAGAACGGCTGCAACCCCCCAAAATGACTTTGGGGTAGACACTAATTTGAGAGAACAGTCTGGAATGCAGCCCCAGACCGGATCCCTGTGGACAGACCGTGCAGGTAGCAGCGAGACGGGTCGGAGCTAAGAACCTGGAGCAGAATGCGATCGCTGCAGCTGCCTGAGTAACTATTGACTTTTCCACGGCTTTGGCTTCCATTCCCCGGGACCTGAGACGGGGCAGCCTGCCAATCCAAACGCACCGTGACCTCGCCATTAATAGAAGCCTTGAGTCAAGCAGTGCCTTTAAAGGTGAAGGGTCAGTCTCTGCATCTGAAACCAGGCCAACATGCGCCACAACAAAATGTGTGCGTAGCACAACTTCCAAGCTGCACGCAGCTGCTGAGACACCGGGGTTGATCCATGAAGCTCAGGGACATGGATTTAGGCACCACCATTAGGGCATCAGGCTGCGTCCAGCAGGGCAACAAGGGCATCCGGCTGCGTCCAGCAGGGCAACAAGGGCATCCGGCTGCGTCCAGCAGGGCAACAAGGGCATCCGGCTGCGTCCAGCAGGGCAACAAGGGCATCAGGCTGCGTCCAGCAGGGCAACAAGGGCAGTCATCGGCTGACAGCCGAGTCTCAGGACGTTTTCGTCTCTCCAGCAGCTTCGTTAGCATCGTTAGCATGCTCCCTAATTTACGACTCGTTAGTGCAATTCCTTCAGTCACTCACATCCCCTGAACCCAACTCCAACGGTTCTCCAACAAAGCCAGACTCTTGGGTTTCGTTTCAAACGGCCGACAGTCAGATCAAGATTCGCGTTTTCATTAGAGCCCACTGCAGAATTAAGGCTTTATATTAACTCTTCAAAGACTAAGGCAACCGTTTTCCTATTTGGGATTTTTGGTTTGGCGTCTCTTCATTTCCTATTTCAGCATTACCATGTTTGCCCCCTCATGTGTAGCGCTAGCACTATAATTATATGGTGCTAAATCACAGCAAATCAAGGCACCTTCCAAGAAAACCTGGTCTGCATGTTTTATTGTGCAAACAGTCAGCCATGAGAAAAGAAGCAGAAACAGGCAGAAAGCTCACATTGGACAAGATGGTGGCGACTTATTGAAAACTGAATTTAGAGGTTGCCGATTATGACCAAAATAACGACCTCCTCTTCTTCGTGTCGTCTACCGGCTTGTAAATTTGACTTTTTAATCACGTTTCCTCACTTACAGAAAAACTAATTAATTACCACTGAAACCCAGAACAGTCCTGTAACTTCTGTATAGTTAGTATTTCTGTGGGTAAATGAAATAAATGGAGACACAGTGACCAGGAGCTATACAAAATGCTTAAGAAACAATCCATGACTGACAGAATAGACGTTGGATGTCTGTGTGTGTGTGTGTGTGTCTGTGTCTGTGTCTGTGTCTGTGTGTGTGCGCGTATCAGTGATGTGCACGGCTGGTGAGGCATTGACTTCATCACAATCACATTTACCAACTACGACACGACAGAGCATTCATTATCGAGTTATATTAAAAGTCTCATATCAGCATTCTTTACACAAACCGTAGCCCACAAAAGAAAATCACATTTAATGAGAAAAACAATATAATCTGGACTTTACTTCGAGATGAAGTTCATGCGCTGCTGCAACCGAGTTGCTCGCTGTAACCTACTCTGAGGCCGACAAGAATCTCTGGGATATTGAGGCACGAAAACGTCCGTAGCTAGTTCATACTAGTCTGGTAGCTCAGACAGCCTCCCCCGCCCACACACACACTGCATTATACCAGCCGAGCTATGCTAATTTAGTTCATATGTTCATCCATCTCCATCGCTTCTCCGGGTCCGGGAAGCAATGGCAAACAGCGACATACAGAGAGACAGCAAAACGGTCTCACTGCATAGCATGTAGCATAGTTAGCTAGTGATTGCACAGGTGATGCACAGCTGGCTGCTGTCCCACCGCAGGTCTCCTCTCAGTATTACAAGATAAATGTGAACAGCCTGTGATTACCTCTGCCAAGGAGGTTATGTTTTCACCTGCGTCGGTTTGTTTGTCTGACTGTTAGCAAGGTAACCTAGAAAGTTCTGGACAGTCTTCGAGCCTGGACATCCAGCAACCGAGTGTGAAGCGAGCGGGACGCGGATCAGCACCTCCAAATCCGAGGCCATGGTCCTCGACTGGAAAAAGGTGATTTGTCTTCTCCAGGTCGGTGGGAAGTTCTCGGGGAGTTGTGAGGGAAGGATGGAGCGTGAGATTGGCGTGAGACGGACAGGCGGATACGGTGGTTGCATCAGTCTGTCGTGGTGAAGGAGGAGCTCTCGATTTACCGGTTAGTCTGCGTTCCATCTCTGCTTCTGGGGCGCCTCCTACGTTCACGCTGGTGCTATCGCGCCCTGTTTTGTTTTGTTTTTTATGTTAATTGTGCATCCGCGTGCTCGTGAAGAGCTAATAAACTTTAGGTCATTTTGACAGTTTTTTTTATTTCTGCTGCGGAATTAGTCCATCGCCAGAGAAGATGGACACACGCTGGAGGACTCGTGCGCCTTCGCAGACGTGGATCACGCACGCCCTTACCCGGAATATTTCTCTCTACTGTCCGCTCCCTCAGCAACAAGATGGACGATCTGGCGCTGCTGATGAAGAACGAGGACTTTTCATCCTCTTGTGTTTTGTGCTTTACGGGGGCTTGGCTTTGGGGACAGATCTCGGACAGCGAGCTACAGCCGGAGGGTTTCCGGCTCCTTCGCAAGGATCGGGATTCAGCACTCTCCGGCAAAATCAAAGGAGGTGGACTCTGTTTCTACATTAGCTCATTGAGTGCCATTCATGTCAAAAGTTTTTTCACGGGGGGACCTCTCCTGTACTGCAATGAGGACCTACAGCCCTGTTGGGGGCAGTGGTGCCGTTTTTGGGTGGGTGATCCCCATGCATTACAATGTAATGAAACAGGAAGTATGCAGAGAAGGGGAGGGATAATGGCGGCGCAGTAGCAGCTAACACTGGAGAGTATTAAGAAGAAAGTAACTTTCAATTATTCAAAACGAAGATGATGATGATCACGGTGAAATCACGGAGCTGAAGAGTCTAGGGCTACCGAAGAGGACCGACACCCGATGTTGAACCCGGGCCGAGCGGCAAGTCTGTCAAAATCCAATTGAAGTGACGGTTCAATTGACGGGTTCGGATATTCATGAGTTTCATGTGACGTCACAGTGTTCACAGCGCCATCTTGAGGACCGAGTTTTAAGATGGTGTCTGTTTAATGTGCCGTGGCATGCGACAACTAAGTCTGAAAAACAGGCTTAACATTTTATAATGTCCCCAAAAATACTGAATGTCGAGAGCGATGGATGCTGCTATCAAGAGGTACCGCTGGATTACCACAGAACACTCTAGCACAGGGGTGGGCAAACTTGACTCGCTGGCCACAATAGGTTCTAAAATTTGACAGAGGGGCCGGACCAAGAACAGATGGGAGTTAATATAAATGACACATGAAAGCGAATGCATTAAAGGATTTGGCCTTTTACAGGTAGCATTACAGGGAAAAGGTCAAATGAATGAGGTTCAATTATAATACAATTATATTTAATTATATAATTTGGACAAGTTTGGCGGGCCGGATTAAAAAGACCAACGGGCCGCATATGGCCCCCGGGCCTGGGTTTGCCCATGTCTGCTCTAGCATTAGCTAGCATAACATTAGCATTAGTGCGGCACTAATCAACACGGGAGAAATTAAATCAGGTCATCAATAACGTTGGCTTTTCGTAAACTATGTACACGTGTTATTTGTGTCTCATTCTACCACTGCAGAAGAGAAAAGTGACAAGTCTGCTCTCCTGCCTGACACCAGAGCAATGCCAAAATATAACGAACCGCTACAAGAAACTCGAGGAAAAATGAACGTTGAATGGTGACATGATATGCTGTCACTTTCTAGAGTAGCAACGAGAACGCTGAACTGCCGTACTTTCATCACACAGATGCATCCGGTGCGTTGGACTGTTGCTTATCTTTGCTGCGACCACGAATGGTAAACGGTAAATGTTCTGCTCTTATAAAGCGCTTTTTCCACCTTAGCGGTGCTCAAAGCTTTACATGAGGCCTCGCATTCACCCATTCACACACACACATTCACCCTCCAGTGGTGACTGCTGCCATGCAAGGTGCTGCCAGACCCACTGGTAGCAGTTTGGGGTTCAGTGTCTTGCTCAAGGACTTCAACATGTGGACAGCCAGAGCTGGAATTCGAACCACCGATTTACTGATCACTGGACGACCCACTCTGCCAACTGAGCCGCAGCCGCCCAAAGAAGATGTTTTTAGCCTCCACATGATGAAGTTCAGCATCTTTAGCCCATCCTGAACTACTGTGAAGTAGTTGTACTTGTACATGCTTTGAGGGCTTCGCCGGTGGATGGAGGGGGATTGCGGACCAGGTGGTCCACTAAACGTTCAATCCGGCAGGTGTTTGGCAGACTGGAGTGGAGTCAGCGATTGAATAGAGAGAAGACACAGATCGAAACCTAAAGTGTCAATTGTTCGTAGATACCATTGGTTTTCTAGGGCAGTTAGGCGAGTTATTTTCGACAGAACATCTCTCACAGCGTAGCCGCATGTCCCTTGGTTGGTCCTCAAGATGGCGCCCACAACAAAAAACATCACGTGACTGAAACCACGAATAGTGAGCCCGACCCGGATTCTTCAGAAGCGCGGTTGCCGTCTAGAACAGTGGTCCCCAACCACCGGTCCGTGGGGCATTTGTTACCGGGCCGCACAGAAATAATAACTAATTTATACCAATTCCGTTGTATCGATTATTAGCGTCTAAAAGGTGTTTTATTTTGAGTTGTGTTCTATACATCAGACTTAAAACATGGTTTATCTACAGCTGCCTGGCTTTGTTAATGAGGTAATGTAGGGTTCAAACCCGCTTCGGCACAGAGACCAGAACCCTGGATTAAAAAACAAGAACCCGGGATGACTGTTAGCAAGGTAACAGTCATCCCGACAAGAACCACAAGAATGTGGAATTTATGAAAGAAAAAAATGTGAACATGAAGGATGGAAATTATTGAGACCACAACTTATGGTGAGTAGATATTGGTGTAATACTTGCTTAATAGTTATTGCAAGTGCATAATATAGAGTTTATTGATAAGATTAGATTCCCCTTTTTTTATTTAATTACCCCCCCGGTCCGCAAAACAATTGCCCGCCATGAAACCCGTCCGTGGCAGAAAAAAGGTTGGGGAGCGCTGGTCTAGATAACGTTGATGTTTAGTTTGTAAATACGTGTTATTACAACATCAAAAGCTCTTTCTCAGTGTTGCTAGTTAGCCATCAGTTTGAAACGTCTCTGCACTAAAAGCTCTTTTTCTCAGGTTTTTGTTGAATGCTAGTGGTTTTGGTGAATTCTGCCTCTCTTCAACGGCCAATAATAAGAAAAAGCAAGAACACGGTTTTTGTTTCTGAGGAAAGAAGAGACATTAATCTTTCATTTAATAGGTTTCCAATTTACATAGTCAAGACCCACAATATTCTGTGGGTCTTGCAAAATAGGGCAAAATGAGAGAAAACTGCTGGCACTCTGGGGGATGCCTGTTCTGAACATGCTGGCACTCAATGAGTTAACGGCTGGTGCACCGACGTGACTGATTGCTCAACACTGTTCTCCTGCTCTGGAATACTTCCTCATAAACTATAAACCATTCTACTCCCCACGTGAGCTCACTTTGTTCATCCTGGCAGCCGTGTACATTCCGTCAGCCGCAGACGTGCACGAGGCTGAACACGCGCTCACGGAAAAGATTCTCGGTGTGGAGCAGACTTTCCCTGATTCTCTTGTTATTGGTGACTAAGGGAAATCTGAGCCAGGAACTACCCAAATACAGGCCGTTCATAAAATGCCACACCAAAGAGAACACCACTCTGGATCACTGTTACACTAGCGCAGTGGTTCTCAAATGGTGGGGGGCGCGGTGCGATGTCAGGGGAGGCGCCTGTGACCGGAGAAAATGCTTTTTTTGCCTTACGAGATTAAAGTGTAATTGCACATCCACTCCAGTAGTTGGCAGTAGCGCCCTATTGTCAGAGTGCGCACAGGGAGTATTAGCAGAAGAAGAGCAGTTGTAAACAAATCTTTAAGAGACAGCGCGGATAAATATTTAACGGAGTAAAAGAGACGGAGATGATAAAACAAAGGAGGGTCAGTCGGATTCGTGAACAATTAATAATTCTGTCTCGGATTCGTGAACGATTAATAATTCTGTCTCGGATTCGTGAACGATTAATAATTCTGTCTCGGATTTGTGAACGATTAATAATTCTGTCTCAGATTCGTGAACGATTAATAATTCTGTCTCAGATTCGTGAACGATTAATAATTCTGTCTCGGACTCATGAACACTTTACAACTGGTAACTTGCACTGTCCCATTTTTCTACTTTTACTGTTGCTGATATCTGTGGACGTGTCTCTTGGCTAGCCGGGATCCCCCCGGGAAGAGCTGGAGAAGGTGTCTGGGGACAGGGAATTCCGGAAATCCCTGCTGAGACCTGGCCCCGGATGAGCAGTGGAAGATGAATGGATTAACTTTTTCTTTGCATGATAGCAGGCAAAGCACGGCCACACCTGCCTCCCCTGTCTGCACGTCACTGGTGCGTATGGGTGTGCGCGTGATGCTGGAAGGCAGCATCGCTGCCACTCTGGCCAGGTTTAATCTGCAGGACAATAGGCACTGCCTGCCCCGCCTCCTCAATTGGAGACGGCATTGTGCGGCCGTAATCGGCTCTTTCGTTCACAATGGTGGTCTGTCCAAACTCATTTGTCAACTTGGTGAAAAGCTTCTCACACTGAGGACAGCTTCACAATCAGTCCGGTGCTAGCAAGCGTAACTGTTTCATCAACAGCATCATGACACTGCGACTCCATCAATGCTATCTAACCAACTTGTACCCCTGCAGAGCTACATCATTAACTCATTCAGTACCAGCCGTTGATAGCTCTGCCATACGCTCAGTACCAGCGTTTTTTGCCCTATATTTCAAGACCCACAGAATATATATATATATATACACACACACGTTCACATTTCATAGACACATATACATACACACATTCATTTATTCATTCATCTTCCGAGCCGCTTCGTCCGCTGCCGGGTCGCAGACATATACATGCAGCGGAACTGTTTCTCGGAGCGGATTGGAGCAGAAGCAAACCGAAGACACGCGACCACCAGTGGAGCCGAGGCAAACCAACGATTTAAGGATCAGTTTCAGACAATCTGCGGTCGGAGAAAGACTGCAAATGTTTGGCTTTGTGTTTTTTTATTTATTTTATTCTTATGAGTTCTTAGCCATGTATCCAAACAAAGGCAGCAGGAGGACGCAGGCCTGGCAAAGGAAAGAGGAAAGTATTGAGAACTGTTGAATTAAATTATGGGCAAATATGAAAATGGCTTCCGTGTTTCGGATATTGCTGCACAATACGGTATGGAAAAATCTTCAAAGGCTTGTACTGAATGAGTTAAGAAGACAGAGAAAGGAAAAACCCCAGGACAGTTTACCCACTCATTTTATGGAGCGGTCTCCCTTTCAAAGGAATAACCTCCCAATCCCTCCTGACACCGCGACCAAAACGGTATGTAAATGATAGAAGTTGTGTTAAATTAACTTTTGTTATGCTTTTATTTTTGTACCTGGTACACAGGAACGGATTAATCTAGTTTTCATTACTTCTTATAGGAAATATAGTTTCAGTTTTAGTATTATGGAACGAATTATGTTCAAGAACTGTGAATCCGCTGTACAGGGGGGTTCGTCCTTCTCTAAAATGACCACAATGCATTACAGGCGGCCATACTTGTAGGCTGTGTTCACTCACTCCGTGTCATTGATCGTTCATTCAGTGATAAAGCCGACTTTATGTGCTTCTATAAAGCACACAATCACGTGGGGAAGAAAAAATTTGCTTTCATCACGTTCCTGAGGTTATTTCTTAGCAAGAGGAAGCAGCAGAACAGAGGAGTGAATGGCGAAGGAGATCTGATGTGCCGTGCTACGACCGTAGCTAAACCCCGGCCACACGATGATGAAGCTTACTGGTTTTCTGAAGCCTTTAATTATGCTCAGCATTTAGCATGGTAGTCAACATGTCTTTACGCGACTCTCCAGAAACACCGTAAGAGCTGAGACAGATAAAAACACAGCTCTCTGAAGACAAAATGCTTCGTGTTTTCTCGGATCATCTCAGACAAGTTATATTACACAACATTTGCTAGATATCAATGTAATATCGTAATAAATGAAGTGCACAATACATATGAAAATTTATTTATTTGTTCGAAAAGTAGCTTGGATTGTGAGAGCAGAGCTGGGTTTGCGCAGAGAAGCCCAAACGCCACGGACCCGTCTAAAACAAAACGATCGTAGCTGTCAAGAGTCCGAAAGTCCTTCAAAGAGCAAAATGTGCAAAATGTGCAAAATGTGCTGGGTTAATAGATTCATTTACTAAGTCCGGGCAGGAAGCATCAGGGAACATGTCGCGATCATTACTCCACACGGACTTGCCGATCTTGTAAGGATCTTCGTTTAGGCTCGTTTAGCACAAGCTGAGTAGTTGGGAGGGTAAGGTGAGGAGCGAAGAACACAAACCACCCAGTCACGAGTGCTAAAGCTAGGAAACAAGACCGAGACCAGCCCCCTCAAACACTGGACGGCATAGAAGGGCTTTTCTTCCCGTGGCAATTAAACTATACGATGCACCATTGTAACATGCTATTGTTCTTAATATTAATGACTTCTGAATTACAGAATTCCCCCGTGAATAACAAAATACTCAGATTCGTGCCGTGAAGCGACGGCGCTTAGTTAGCTGCGTTAGTTTTGCCGCCCCACAACTTGTAATAACGATTACACCACCAGCAGCTACCGTATTTTTTGGACCTGATAAGACGCAACATCAATGAACGGTTCTTTTTTCATACATAAGGCGCATATCATAAGGCGCATAAAGCGAAACGAAACAGTCAGATAAGTCAAACTTTATTCAACTTATTCTCAAGATGAAGCTCGCCCGGCGTCGCCTCCCTGTCTTGGTGAACGTGTGTTCTTCTGTCGTCCAACGCTCCCACGCAGCTCGCAGTTTAACGGTGAACGGTTGGAGTTCTTTGGTTAATCCACCGGGGGTGATGATGATAAGCTAGTTTGCTAGTTAGTTTGCTTCACTTCGGTTTAGACCGTATCGGTGAGATCGGCGCGCACGGAGTCGCAGATCTCAGGAGCCGAGTTGCTGCAGGTCTTCTTCTTGCTTCCTCCTCTTCCTCCATTGATTCATTAATGCTGGATTCTCTTGCCGCTGCTCTATTCCCGTGTTCTGCTGCGGGACCGGCAGCCTCGAGTTGGAACTCCGATTCGTCAGCACGCCATAATACTATGTTGAAGCGCAGCTAATACGTATCACTCCGCGAGGCTCCCGACCATAATACTATGTTGAAGGACAGCACAGGTACGTATCACTCCGCGAGGTTCCTGACCGTAATACTATGGTGAAGGACAGCACCGGTACGTATCACTCCGCGAGGCTCCTGACCGTAATACTATGTTGAAGGACAGCACCGGTACGTATCACTCCGCGAGGCTCCTGACCGTAATACTATGTTGAAGGACAGCACCGGTACGTATCACTCCGCGAGGCTCCTGACCGTAATACTATGTTGAAGGACAGCACCGGTACGTATCACTCCGCGAGGCTCCTGACTATAATACTATGTTGAAGGACAGCACCGGTACGTATCACTCCACGAGGCTCCTGACCGTAATACTATGTTGAAGGACAGCACCGGTACGCATCACTCCGCGAGGCTCCCAACTATAATACTATGTTGAAGGACAGCACCGGTACGCATCACTCCACGAGGCTCCTGAATATAATACTATGTTGAAGGACAGCACCGGTACGTATCACTCCGCGAGGCTCCCGACTATAATACTATGGTGAAGGACAGCACCGGTACGCATCACTCCGCAAGGCTCCTGACTATAATACTATGTTGAAGGACAGCACCGGTACGTATCACTCCACGAGGCTCCTGACCGTAATACTATGTTGAAGGACAGCACCGGTACGTATCACTCCGCGAGGCTCCTGACCGTAATACTATGGTGAAGGACAGCACCGGTACGTATCACTCCGCGAGGCTCCTGACCGTAATACTATGGTGAAGGACAGCACCGGTACGCATCACTCCGCGAGGCTCCCAACTATAATACTATGTTGAAGGACAGCACCGGTACGCATCACTCCACGAGGCTCCTGAATATAATACTATGTTGAAGGACAGCACCGGTACGTATCACTCCGCGAGGCTCCTGACCGTAATACTATGTTGAAGGACAGCACCGGTACGTATCACTCCGCGAGGCTCCTGACTATAATACTATGTTGAAGGACAGCACCGGTACGCATCACTCCGCGAGGCTCCTGACTATAATACTATGTTGAAGGACAGCACCGGTACGTATCACTCCGCGAGGCTCCTGACTATAATACTATGTCGAAGGACAGCACCGGTACGTATCACTCCACGAGGCTCCTGACCGTAATACTATGTTGAAGGACAGCACCGGTACGTATCACTCCGCGAGGCTCCTGACCATAATACTATGTTGAAGGACAGCACCGGTACGTATCACTCCGCGAGGCTCCTGACCGTAATACTATGTTGAAGGACAGCACCGGTACGTATCACTCCGCGAGGCTCCTGACCGTAATACTATGTTGAAGGACAGCACCGGTACGCATCACTCCGCGAGGCTCCTGACTATAATACTATGTTGAAGGACAGCACCGGTACGTATCACTCCGCGAGGCTCCTGACTATAATACTATGGTGAAGGACAGCACCGGTACGCATCACTCCGCGAGGCTCCTGACTATAATACTATGTTGAAGGACAGCACCGGTACGCATCACTCCACGAGGCTCCTGACCATAATACTATGTTGAAGGACAGCACCGGTACGTATCACTCCGCGAGGCTCCTGACCGTAATACTATGTTGAAGGACAGCACCGGTACGCATCACTCCGCGAGGCTCCCGACGAAAATACTATGTTGAAGGACAGCAACTAGCTCGGTAGAGCGATTTGGATAGGGGCCTGCCCTTGAACAGGTTCATAAGGTTCTGACACCGGACATGAAAGTCCACCTCTTAATGTAATACTGTACACCATTTCCATTAGTCCAGGAAAAAACTATTGTGGGCTGTACCGGCAAAAGTACTTGTGTCCTGGAATCGCAAAAGGACATCAGTACAAAAGTACTTGTGTCCTGGAATCGCAAAAGGACATCAGGGGAATGGAGAGGTATTTCTCAGATCCTATCAGGACTCTTACGGACTTCTGATAGCCGGTTCAAGTTACAGTAACATTTTCATTCCATTGAAACTCCTCAGTACGGGTGCTCACCTTACACCCAGCGAGAAAGCAAAGAAAGCAGTGAGAAGCGCTTCGACATCCATTTTCACAGGGACATGGTGCAAAAGTTAGAGCGGTGACTTCTCATGATAATGACGATGACGAACGAGGCAGGCGCCTTAAACAACCATCAAACTAAAGCAATATGCTTTTGATAGAGGGGGGTGGACTTTGGTGTGCACGTTTTCCACGAGTGAAATTTGAGTTGATGTCTACGGTGCAACGTTGTGCTAAAAAGATTACAATACTTGGATATCACAACTACCAGAGAGACTGTTATAACATGCATTCCAAACACGACGCATGGTGCTAGAAACCCCCCCAAACACACCAACAATGTGATGAGAGGACACCATCACACTAAGCATGATGCAGAGAACGCAAGGAAAGGGCACACGAGGAAAACTCCTACTGGTGAGTCCGTTGAATCTTAATTTCTCCATTTGTGGATTAATAAAAGCTATCAAAAAAAGATGTAGAAGATAAAGTACAGACGTACAGTTAACTATCGTAGGATGCCCTAAAAGCAAAGGGAGATGTGCTACTCGCAAGATTTCCCATTTCATTTTTATAAACATGCTCCACTCGTAATGAAGTCAGTGCTTAATAAAAACTTCTTTCAACTTAAATCTTCAAATTACTCTGCATTTCCACAGAGTGGCCAATGATAAAAGAAACATCTCCCAAAGTACTGTCATCAGCCTTTATAGGTGGATAATCATCAAAATAAACTGTCCACAATCTCCAAAATGGCTAGATGGGGTCTTTTTTCAGCACCGTTTGGTACAGTGTGGTGCTGCTTTGTGCACGTCTTTCAACCGTTCCTTCCCTCCACACAACATGATACAGTCGTCCCTCGATATAATGCGGTTCATTTTCTACGACTTCGCTGCTTCGCAGAGTTTTTTAGTGCGATTTCAGATTTTCTTTTGCACTTGAACGCGCCTTGAAACGGCGCAAGACGAAGGGGCGCGGTCGGAGGAACTGTGAAATACGCGCGAGTTGCTATTAATAACTTCTCATGTGTTCAACCTCGTAGGTTGATCATTAAAATTAAATTCGTTATTTCTAAAAGCTATCATGTTTATTTGTTAAGCGTTTGTTTAATAGCGCTCTTATTCTCTGTGTAAAAAGAGGCTTTTATTTTGTAGGAGCATAAACGTCACGTCCCTTTTGGGTTTTGTTTCTTCCTGTTGCTACATGTAGCCGCTGCCGTTCCGCTGTGCTAAGCTATCCAATAAAGCAGCATGAGAGGCTAAAGACAGCACGAGTAGAATATTTGTTCTTCTGCACTCCAAGCGGCTCTTTCCTCGACCTGCACGCCTTAACATTATTAACAGGAAAACGTTTACTGTACGTACTATATATTTATATTCCTCAAACAAATGTTTAGTTCTGAAAAGGTTTTGATCTTTGGTTTCCTTCTATAATACTGAAACAATCTATTTAGATTAATGCCTGACTGTTAAACGTGTATAAAGTGTGTGGTGAGGGGTTTTACAGCCTTAAAACATTTAAGTACATGTATAATAATTGTAAAAAAATAAAGATCACTACATTGCGGATTTCACTTATTGTGGGTTATTTTTATAACGTAACCCCCGCGGAAAATGAGGGACTACTGTATACTACATGTACTACATGATATACTACATGCCCCATGTATGTTTGACTTCCTGTGGAGAGCAGCAGGACATCAGCTTTACTTCACTTCTATTAGTATTCCAAGTGGCAACCTTCCAGCAATCCTTTCAGTGCAGCTGCTGCAAATCTACTCTGGTCTGTACCCAACGGCCCGAGACCAAGGACCTGAACGGTCCCACATTCTACCCTTTCTGTTAACGCAGCACCTAGACAGTTATAAAATATCTGAGACAGCCTTTAGTCAAAAGAGCAACCAGATGCTGCAGGACAGCGTCCCTCATTTCTGTCTCCAACATGCTGCAGGACAGCGTCCCTCATTTCTGTCTCAAACAGATGCTGCAGGACAGCGTCCCTCATTTCTGTCTCAAACAGATGCTGCAGGACAGCGTCCCTCATTTCTGTCTCAAACAGATGCTGCAGGACAGCGTCCCTCATTTCTGTCTCAAACAGATGCTGCAGGACAGCGTCCCTCATTTCTGTCTCAAACAGCTCAGTCAGAAACGCTCTAAACCCGGAAGAAAAAGTACGTTCATAGCGAGCACGCTCGCTACCATGGTAACCGTGAGGGATGTTTTTAGCACACAATAAAACATTTTGGCCAATTTTTGCCAGAACATTACCACAAAATGTAAACTTTATCCACTCTGCTCTTCTTCTTTGACACACACACACACACACACACACACACACACACACACACACACACACACACACACACACACACACACACACACACACACACACACACACACACACACACACACACACACACACACACACACACACACACACACACACACACACACACACACACACACACACACACACACACACACACACACACACACACACACACACACACACACACACACACACACACACACACACACACACACACACACACACACACACACACACACACACACACACACACACACACACACACACACACACACACACACACACACACACACACACACACACACACACACACACACACACACACACACACACACACACACACACACACACACACACACACACACACACACACACACACACACACACACACACACACACACACACACACACACACACACACACACACACACACACACACACACACACACACACACACACACACACACACACACACACACACACACACACACACACACACACACACACACACACACACACAATGACTGGAATAATCTCAGGACCGAATAAAAATGCTTTGAATCATCCATCGATCTTCAAAGCGCTTATCCAGGTCGGGGGGGGGGGGGCAGCAGCCTGGGGGGAGCGGAGACGCTCGGCGCTCTGAGGGACCGTCTCACCCGGAGGGACCCTGTTCTTCAGGTCTCTACCCAAAGCGTACGACAGGTGAGGGTAGGAACGGACACCGGCCTGTAAATGGAGCTTCACCTTACGGCTCAGCTTCCTCGTCACCATGACGACAGTATCGTGGACGCAGCGCCGACGTCTGTCGATGTCCATCTCCTGCTCCATGAAGCAGTTCGTTCAAAGTGATTAACATACCGAAACATTTCCGTCGGAACAATACCACCGAAAATACACTCCATGCAGGGAAAATGCTGTAGAACGGGGACGCAGACACGGGGGCGCAGACACGGGGACGGGAAGAACGCAGACACGGGGACGGGCAGAACGCAGACACGGGGACGCAGACGCAGAAACGGGGACGCAGACACGGGGACGGGCAGAACGCAGACATGGGGACGGGAAGAACGCAGACACGGGGACGGGAAGAACGCAGACACGGGGACGGGAAGAACGCAGACACGGGAACGCAGACACGGGGACGCAGACACGGGGACGGGAAGAACGCAGACACGGGGACGCAGACACGGGGACGGGAAGAACGCAGACACGGGGACGGGCAGAACGCAGAACGCAAACAAAAGATAATAATAGACACCCACAAAGGGTTCCACACAAAGAACCTCAACGAGACAATGGAGCAAAGAAGTTGAGTCAGATATTTACTTGTGTACTTTTGCTGCTTCCGGGATAATGCAGGAGTCAGCAAGGCTGCATAAACATGTAGAATTGATGTCTTGGTGGCGCTAAAGAGCCACTAAATGCCAACTGAGACATTAAAAAGGGCACGAATGCATTCACCCATCGCTCGTCGTTTTTACCGGGCCAGCACTCCCCTGCCTGTCCGGAAACGCTGACCGCACGCATGCGTGTGAAGAGAGCGAAAGATCGTTAGTACCCGGGTGTTCATTGTCCTTACGCATCAAAGGGTCGAGTGGAACATTTATTTAGTGACTCAAAGGAGAAATCAGAATATAGAGATATATATCGTAGCCATATCGCGATAAAGCCTAAAGATATGGATATATTGGCTTTTTCGTGCAGCCCTACACTCACCAGTAAATGTGTTTAACATCACCTCTCGAGCCAGGCAGGACCGTCCGTCCCGCCGTCCGTCCAGCCGTCCGTCCCGCCTTACCATAACGCCGAACCAGAAATGAGACCGAAGGTCCGCACCTTTGTGAGTTTTTTTTTTTCTTTCTTAGTGTTAAGCTCAGACTTTTTACCTTGCTGAAAGGAAATGTCATGCCCCCCCCCTCACTTTATTTAATTTAGCCGTTATTCCTGTCTTTCTTTAAAATTGTATTTGTAAAATAAAATTTATCGTTGCTCAACCTCCAAATGTCTCGGTGTCGTCTCCGTCTCGATAACGTCTCGGTGTCGTCTCCGTCTCGATAACGTCTCGGTGTCGTCTCCGTCTCGATAACGTCTCGGTCTCGTCTCCGTCTCGATAATGTCCCGGTGTCGTCTCCGTCTCGATAATGTCCCGGTGTCGTCTCCGTCTCGATAATGTCTCCGTCTCGTCTCCGTCTCGATAATGTCCTGGTCTCGTCTCCGTCTCGATAATGTCTCGGTCTCGTCTCGGTCTCGATAATGTCCCGGTCTCGTCTCCGTCTCGATAATGTCTCGGTCTCGTCTCCGAATCCATAATGTCTCGGTCTCGTCTCCGAATCCATAATGTCTCGGTCTCGTCTCCGTCTCGATAACGTCCCGGTGTCGTCTCCGTCTCGATAATGTCTCCGTCTCGTCTCCGTCTCGATAATGTCCCGGTCTCGTCTCCGTCTCGATAATGTCTCGGTCTCGTCTCGGTCTCGATAATGTCCCGGTCTCGTCTCCGTCTCGATAATGTCTCGGTCTCGTCTCCGAATCCATAATGTCTCGGTCTCGTCTCCGAATCCATAATGTCTCGGTCTCGTCTCCGTCTCGATAATGTCTCGGTGTCGTCTCGATAATGTCTCGGTGTCGTCTCCGTCTCGATAATGTCCCGGTGTCGTCTCCGTCTCGATAATGTCTCCGTCTCGTCTCCGTCTCGATAATGTCCTGGTCTCGTCTCCGTCTCGATAATGTCTCGGTCTCGTCTCGGTCTCGATAATGTCCCGGTCTCGTCTCCGTCTCGATAATGTCTCGGTCTCGTCTCCGAATCCATAATGTCTCGATAATGTCCCGGTGTCGTCTCCGTCTCGATAATGCCTCCGTCTCGTCTCCGTCTCGATAATGTCCCGGTCTCGTCTCCGTCTCGATAATGTCTCGGTCTCGTCTCGGTCCCGGTCTCGTCTCCGTCTCGATAATGTCTCGGTCTCGTCTCCGAATCCATAATGTCTCGGTCTCGTCTCCGAATCCATAATGTCTCGGTCTCGTCTCCGTCTCGATAATGTCTCGGTGTCGTCTCGATAATGTCTCGGTGTCGTCTCCGTCTCGATAATGTCTCGGTGTCGTCTCCGTCTCGATAATGTCTCGGTCTCGTCTCCGTCTCGATAATGTCTCGGTCTCGGTTGGTGTGGTCTTGACTACGACCCTATAAATGATCAATATTGTGATTAACAACCGAGCGCTGCAATCGTTTCAACACTAAGTGGCTTTTCATTTCAAACACTCCTCTCACGGTGCCGCGCCGTGCAGAAGCAGCCGAACGGAGACACACCTGACCCATCGACGTATTTCTTTACGAACAGACGGTAACTCAGTGGAGTTTCAGTCTTTCATAAATCTAAACACCGATGTTGCGAGTACTGCAGAAGTGCTCCACGTCCGACCCCGACTGACAGCGCTGCAGTGACTGATATAACGTCTAGCTTCTCAGGCCCGCGGTCCACAATGCGCCCGATGCAAAGCAGCACACAAACCCACCACGAGCACGCAAACGAGCAAACGCACTAGCGCTCACACTGCAGCGCTGTGTGCCGACCTCTGGATGCAGCGGCATTCTTTGCATTGAGATCTTATCAGGAAAAACCCCCGTCGGTAATGAAGGCTTTCACAACATCCAGTGGCCACCAGCCTCTAAGCCCCGCCCCCCCTTCATGCTGCATTTCCGTTTACTTTTGATTAGCAGTGCATCCATTTGCTCTTTGGGCTTCGCTTGCAGCATCTACTTTTAGTACAACGTGAAGGCACTGGTGAGGGGAGAACAGCCACAGGATGTCTGAAAACACACAGCGCACCCTGGGCAGTGCGTAGAGCAGGACAAGAGACACCCCCCCCCCGACAGCCTCCGGTACCGAGTCCCAGTACTACAGTACCCAGGAAACAAAAAAACACCTTTAGTCAGACAGAAAGACACTTGTGAAAATATCCAAACGCGATCAGCGCATCCATGCAGCCTCGTGGGCAGAGCGGTTAGCAGGAGCTAACGTAGCATTGCCAGCTACTCTCTCGTGCCGGTCCCAAGAGACCCGCGCTAACGCCGAACGCCAGCAGCGTCGTTAACCCACGGGACGCTGCCGGAAATTAGATTACTGAAGGACGAAGACAAAGACGATGAAGAGGACGAAGACGGGTGCATCAGCAGCAAGAGAAGAGGGAATGAAGAGTTCAGGACTGAGAAAAGGTTGATGTGTGTCCAGGAGACCAGGAGGAAAGGAAGCAAGGCTAGAAGCTGAGGAGCAGGATTCAAGTTGTTTACAACGGAGGAGAGGAAAGAGGAATGGAGGAGGAAGGAAGAGTTGGAAGAGAAGGAGAAGTTCTTACGCTCCACAGGTAGGAGGAGAGTTAGAGGAGAAGGAGAAGTTCTTACGCTCCACAGGTAGGAGGTGAGTTAGAGGAGAAGGAGAAGTTCTTACGCTCCACAGGTAGGAGGAGAGTTAGAGGAGAAGGAGAAGTTCTTACGCTCCACAGGTAGGAGGTGAGTTAGAGGAGAAGGAGAAGTTCTTACGCTCCACAGGTAGGAGGTGAGTTAGAGGAGGAGGAGAAGTTCTTACGCTCCACAGGTAGGAGGTGAGTTGGAGGAGAAGGAGAAGTTCTTACGCTCCACAGGTAGGAGGTGAGTTAGAGGAGAAGGAGAAGTTCTTACGCTCCACAGGTAGGAGGTGAGTTAGAGGAGAAGGAGAAGTTCTTACGCTCCACAGGTAGGAGGTGAGTTAGAGGAGGAGGAGAAGTTCTTACGCTCCACAGGTAGGAGGTGAGTTGGAGGAGAAGGAGAAGTTCTTACGCTCCACAGGTAGGAGGTGAGTTAGAGGAGAAGGAGAAGTTCTTATGCTCCACAGGTAGGAGGTGAGTTGGAGGAGAAGGAGAAGTTCTTATGCTCCACAGGTAGGAGGTGAGTTGGAGGAGAAGTTAGAATATATTCTCTAAAATTGAACATTTGAATAAAATGACTGCATGCATAGACTCAGAGTAACCGTCTCCATGGTGATAAACACCTGAAGTCCAACAGCATTCAGACACATCAGTCAAAGCCTTCGTCACTAAAACTGGAGCCATCAGGAAATAGTTTCTAGAGAATCTAGACCAAGCCGCATATCATTAATGACCAAACGGCAATTACAACGCTAAAGAAAACAATATATATCATGTCCTAAAAAAAGAATTGATTAAAGTAGAGGTAGATGTAGAATATGAAAGAACACACAAATTGTACAAATCTGAACTATTCTCTCAATTCATTGTAATATTGATATTGACATTTACAGATTATTTGTGGTGAAATGTCAGGATATGCATTTTTGCAATGGATAGAAAAAAGGGGGAACATTGACTCTTCCTCGACCCATTGCTTCAATATTTATACCATTTTGAAAAATAAATGAACACAGACCGATGAACAAATCAGGGCAATCAGAATTTAGTAGGAACGGTGTAAATAAAAGTTCCCAAGTCGAGGTTTGGCTCAAGTCTACACCCTATTCTAAATAGACATACAATATTGCATATTACAGCTTGAACAAAGCCTTCGGCCACCCTCTTTACTCGCGAGTCCACAGACACACAACCCCACGCCACACGACCTGATGCAACCTGCGCCGCACCTCGCAGAGATTTTGGCAGTAAACCCACCTACCTAACCTACCTTGATAGGTAATCATAAAACCGGCCCATCTTGACATCCCTAATGCAAACAAACATCTGCGTTAACATGATGCAAAGATGTAGGCAGGATATTGCATGACAGCAAGTGTAATTTCTGCTCAAAAACCATAACAGGTCAAAGGCTAACCCAGGGATTCGGGCCTACACACAACAAGGACCACCATGACCTTGTGATGACTTGTTGCAACTGATAATGCAGTTACAGTAAACCGAACCGTCTGTACCTCGTTATATTAATTTAACTCAAAAGAACACACGTCCATCTCGCGTAAGGTGCACGGACATGGACAAAAGAGCCAGCGTGGGACAAAGAATCTCCCTCCTCTGCTCGAGAATAGCACAAAGTGACTATAGCTGAGACAGACAGGCCGAGCTTCAAGGCCAACTCGCTCTGTTCAAGCTCGTCATTTCCTCATTTCAGTTTATAAAGTTGTAAATAAAAGGTCTAAACTGTAGTAAGTGCTTTTTGTTTTTTTTTAACCAAAGAACATAAGATACTGCGTGAACATCAGAGTAACCGTAGGCAGCATTAAGCAACCACCGGTTGACCAATTACAGCTGAGAGGAAAAAGAAATCAATCTTGCGTCTGGATCCACACCAAACCTAAACGGGTTCTTTCCATGAGGGCTGGTGGCCCTCGTGGAAACGCACACAGTAGTTTCTGTGTGACCCTGCGTGCAAATCAACCAGGAACAAATGGAAACGGATCAAAATATATCCAGTGGAAATAATCTGGTTTGCAACCCGAATTCAGCCTTTATACAAGAAAAACTACATTTGGCTCACATAGCGCCGCTGAAAGGTGGCCCAAGCCTACCGCATTCACCCCGTTATAAACCAGGCATCCGTCACACGGCGGCGGCCGTCACACACACCTCACTCCACCTGTCAGACCCGGGTGCCAAACTGGAAAGTCAGTGACGTTTCAACCGACGCACAGCAAAACGGCGGGTTAAAAAGGTGAGTGAACATCAAGCCATACCTCGTAGGACCAGACGCACTGAACCCCAGCAAACCGCCTGACGCAGCGGCCCACCTCCACGTCCTCGTGGTTGGTGTACATCTCCTGCAGACACTCCCGAATGTGTGGCACCATCCTCTTCAGGACCTCGCGGCTCATAATGACCCCAGGCCCTCCCATACAAAAGTTCTCCCCAGGCTCCAGAGCCAGTTTGCCCAGTTCATCCCGGGCCCCCATGCCCGTTTGGCCCAGGAAAATGGCCTTGCTGCTGTTGAGACTTCGCAGGAAGTTCTCCAGCTTTTCGCTCTTGATGTAGACATCGTCATCAGCTCTCATAAACCAGTCATACTTGTCCAGGTAATGGTCATGCATATACTTTAGCATCATGAACGACTTCTTTTGAGGTGGGTAGGAGTCGTCCACATTATTCAGGGGAACTATAGGGATGGGTATAGAGGTGTCTGAGCCCTCACTGGAGAAGAATTCCACACGACCCGGAATCGTCTGAGCCCACGTTCTGCAAGCACATAAACATAATCATCTGTAACACAAAATGGTAGGAAAGACATCCAGAACTAGTCATTTGACTGTAGACAGACATGAGCGGACATTCTCTAGCTCGACATACGGAGCGGTGTAAACAGACAGTCACAGAAATACAGACACGCAAACAAGTCGATAACGATTAATTTCATCCACACATTCGAGAAATACCTTTTTCTTTTTTTAATATACGAGCTTCAGCAACGGCAAGTAAAATTCAAAGTTACCTTTTTTTATGAATACATGTTTGGGCATTTTACATTTTCAATGTATTCATTTACCTCCCCCTAATGGTGCAAACAACATTCATGTTTTTAAAGGCTGCTGCTTTATCATGGGCACTCAACCATAATTCTGTAGCACACGCATCTAAACACTGGACAGGAGTTCTGCATCCAGTTCTGATGAGAAAGGGGGGTGGGGGGGCCTAATATCGCCTCGCAGCAGCAGACCAAGTTTAAATGAAGTGGACCGCCTCTGGCTTAAAGGGCAAGATGTGCCGTAAACATGGACGCCACCACTGCCGGTCTCCTCGCTGGCTTTCTGTGAACATGACCACGTCCACGTCCTGCAGGACGAGCAACTATAAATATAGCAAGCAGACAGGGAGGAGGAAGTGTCATACAAAGCAGCTTCCAGCCTAGCTTTGGGGAAACTTGGCTATTGCTCTTATTGTGTTACTGTACGTGAGCAGAAAATGGCGTCGCAGCATTTTACAGTAAGGCAGACCTTTGAAGTGGATGTTTTAATGTGGGCGCTGCTAAAGCTAAAGAGCAGCGATGCTAAAGGGACACGCCAGACCTGACTAATAATGACGCTTTATTATTCTACTCGCACTGAATAAAGACGTCCTTTTTTCTCGCTACCTCTCACACACATCTATCCCCACTCTCTCTCCTTCTCGCATGGGGGAGGGGCGCAGACTAAGGAGGGCACTCCTTAGTCCGTTGCCCCTTCACGAATTTGACCAGGTAAAAAAGGAAAAGTAAACTAAACATCGTTTAACGCAAGGACGAGAAATATCGCGGCATTTTGATCTCATTGCACGAGATCTTGTCCCAGATTAACTTTTCCACATTTTCTGCAGAAAGTACAGATCTAGTTGCCATGACGACATCTCAAGCAGGGGAGAAAACCCGCTCTCTAGCAACAGAGCTAGCTGGAATACAGAGCTAATGCTTTGCTAGTTTTGCTATGTGCCTGCGAGCTACCAGGGCCCCTCCCCCTCAGTGTCCGACACTCAGAGGCGTCCGTGCAGAAACGTGTCCAGGACTTTAGTTCCGCACGGAGCGCTTAGATCGCACTAGTAATAAATGTAATGACAAAAAATGCATAAAACAAAAAAAGCGAAACGGTACGCAGGCGGACCGAACGCGCAACCGAAACGGTTCAAGGCATTCCATGAACCATTACACCCCTAACGGAGAACCCCCTATACATCGGCATAAAAAGCGCAAGTGGCCGGGGTCAGGAAAGACCTGCTGGATGCTGAGAAACACTGGGAGGGGGCAGCTGGAGATGAAGGTCCCCATGAATGCAGCTATGAGCTAGCCCAGACATGGGCAAACCGAGGCCCGGGGGCCACATGCGGCCCGTTGGTCTTTTTAATCCGGCCCGCCGAACTTGTCCAAATTATATCATTAAATATAATTGTATTATAATTAAACCTTATTAATTTGACCTTTCCCCTGGAATGCTACCTGTAAAAGGCCAAATCCTTTAATGCTATAGCTTTCATGTGTCATTTATATTAGCTCACACAAATACTCCATCCATCTGTTCTTGGTCCGGCCCCTCTGTCAAATTTTAGAACCTATTGTGGCCCGCGAGTCAAAAGGTTTGCCCACCCCTGAGCTAGCCCGTTAATAGGTTAACGCTGCCGAAACCATTTTGAGTGGGTTCTTCATCTGAACGCACTGGGAATACGTACCAAAAGTAAAACCTTACAAGGACTACATTATTTATCAGCTATTTTCTTTTGCCTGCGGGGGTTATCTTATCACAGAAAGAACTACAAGGATCGCAAGTATGTTTGTCATGAAGACACAATGCTACCGTTCCATCAGATTCTCCTGAAGCCAGCATGAGATTACGAGGGAAACCTTGTGGGTGAGGCGTGTTAATCTGGTAGAACTCAAACTTGGGATAATTAGGATTCCTGGGAATTGACAAAGACTGAGGGACACGCAGCAACGAGCTCACGTATCTGGACCCTCTTGCAGAAAGATATCATCAACCATCTACCCCATTCCTAGCTGGAGAACTTCCCCATTTTATCATCTCCAAAAACATCAAAAGGTTCCTCTCTAATGTGAGTGATGAGAACATAAATGCGGTAAAGAAATGCAAATAACATGTTCCAAATGGTAGAAAGCACCAATTCAGTTATTGGCAACAATGTTGAAGGTTTTCTTGAGAAATACTGAATTGTATTACGACGCTGCTCCAGAAATTAAGCTAAAAAGCAGATCGAGTCTAAATCCAATCCGTAATAATGAAGAGGAAATACTAGACATGACAAAAATGCCTCAAAAATAAACCGTTTTGTGAAAAAATATTGCAGTTTTTGATAACTGAAGATGGACGGAACAAATTGACGCCGTTCTTATATCGTTCTCTACTTCTTTTGTGACGGAAGAATAACAATAACCTTCAGAATAACAATAACCTTCAGTCTTAAAGAAGGCCCGCCGCTTCACAGAACGCGGTTTGCTTGGTTGCAGTTTATTCATTTTGTCCCCTGCTCTAATTATAGCACTCAACGTCGTAGGGTCTTCAGTAATACATGCTTTTCCTGTATTTCTGGTACTCAGTACAGGAGTTATTCATGACTTGAGATATTTGTCCTGACGTCCCAGGATAGGTTCAATGCAATCACAAAGAATCTACTTGTTCAGGTTCGATTGAAGACATCTCGCTTCTCATCCAAGAGCCTTCTGCAGCTCTGAGAGACCGGTCCAGGGTCCAGGGTCCAGGGTCCAGGTGCTTATGCAAAGACAACGAAAGGACCGAAACCACAAAGGCAATCAGACTCCCCAGGACTCATTAGCGTCCATAAGGTGAAGGATCGTCCCCCCCACCCCCAACCTCCGGTGAGCTGCACCCAGGTGTGGCTGGGGGGTTGTGCATTTTGGGATGGAGGTCAACACTGCATTGTGTGTTGCTGACAGATGGCGTCTCAATCCCCCTCTGTCCAGGGATGGTCTCTGCAGTTTGACACATGGCTTCTTTGACTCCCCTCTCAGACCAGCTCTCTTCCCTAACACCTGGACATCACTGTCCTCAAAGGAGTGTCCTGTGTCTCTCCTGTGCAGGTGGACTGCTGAGTTCCGTCCTGAGGAGTCGTCTCTCCTGTGCGGAGCGGTTGTTCGGCCTCCCCAACGTACCGGTCGCGGCATCCTTCACTGGACCGCAGACACGACATTGCTCCGTTTGTCTCTGGGTGTTTTGTCTTCCGGGTGGACCAGCATCTGTCTCGGGGCGTCGCCAGGTTTGTGGTATGGGAATCTTGTGTTTACTCAAAATGCTCTTGAATATTTCGGAAACGGCAGCGACGTCGGGGATGACGACAGGTTGTCGTTTGTCTTCCTGTTCATTGTTGGTTTGATGACATTTGTTGGCCTCGACAAACGCCCAGTTTGGACCGCCACACGTCCTCAGAGCGCTCCCGGTGTGTTTCTGGACCGCCACACGTCCTCAGAGCGCTCCCGGTGTGTTTCTGGACCGCCACACGTCCTCAGAGCGCTCCCGGTGTGTTTCTGGACCGCCACACGTCCTCAGAGCGCTCCCGGTGTGTTTCTGGACCGCCACACGTCCTCAGAGCGCTCCCGGTGTGTTTCTGGACCGCCACACGTCCTCAGAGCGCTCCCGGTGTGTTTCTGGACCGCCACACGTCCTCAGAGCGCTCCCGGTGTGTTTCTGGACCGCCACACGTCCTCAGAGCGCTCCCGGTGTGTTTCTGGACCGCCACACGTCCTCAGAGCGCTCCCGGTGTGTTTCTGGACCGCCACACGTCTCCAGAGCGTTCCCGGTGCGTTTCCGCTCTTTGACCTTTCCTTCTGTTCTAGTGGGGATGTTTTGGGCTCGGTGGTTCGGGGCTCTGATGACCCCTAACTTGTGCTGCAGTGGGAATCAAAGAGGAGATATTGGTCGGCGTGTGTGTGTGTGTGTGGGGGGGGGGGGGTCTGTACACCTCGATGTTGAGATTCCCATTCATCTCAAGGTGTACAGCACAGTCCAAGAAAGGCAGGACGTTGCACTCCGCCTCTCGGGATAGGCTCCGGTGACAGAAGGCGGTTTGGAAGACGATTGATCCTACTTGAGGACAACTCTCACCAATGACTAAACCGAGTCGCGTTACCGAAACCACCAGCTCTTTCTGGCTGGTCGTACCTAAAATGGCGTAGCAAACATGCAGCGTTTCCATCTGATGACACGGTGCAATTCAAAAAACTGAACAGATGTTAGAATCTCCCTTCACAATAAAGGCTCTACTGAAGACGCCGACGTTCCCCTCTAGACACTCGAGGGAAACGAGGACGTTTGAAGCCGCTTTTCCATCGCCTACACTCACGAGTCACTCGGCTCGGCCTAAACAGACATGAAATATATTCTCCCGTTATCTCATCACAATCCCCAACAGGGAGCTGGACGTGGCCACCAGTCTGTCAGCCTGTCCACACAGACAGACAGACCGAGGTCACGTGGTCCGAGCGGAGGACAGCCATCGCTTCAGACTGTCCCTCGGATTATCCTTCATGGAAATTAAAAAAGGCACAAACTCCGTTTGGCTTCGGCTTTCCAGAGAAGCACAAACATCCCACCGAGTCTGACGTCACTCGTTTAGTCGTCGGGGGGGTCCGGGGGGGTAAACCACGTCCAAACTGCTCTCGTTAACCCTTCCTGTTCTAGGTGGATGCGTCGTCGTCCTGATAACAGGCCCGACGCACAATGGACGCTTACAAACGACCGAGCCACTCACCGGTACGCCGCCACGGCCCGGTTGTTCAGGTACTTCTGAGCGGTCATGACTCCGACGAAGAGGAAAGCGGACCTGGAGCCCGTCTGCCCGGTCGCCGGGGAGTCGCTGTCCGGCGGGGGCCACTGCACGTCCTTCCTGAGCCCCCCGTTCAAGCCGCATCCGGTCGGGTTCGCCTTTCGCTTGTGTCCGACCTTCTTCAGCCCAGCGGCTCTGGGTAGAATGAGTCTGGACGCCAGCGTGAAGCCGACGACCAGCCCCAGGAGAACACTGAACCAGGCTCTGCGGCTCCGACCCGCCATCGCGCTCGGCGCGGAGCTTCTGTGTGATAAAACTAGCTTAGCCGTGAACACGAAGCCGCGCGAAAGGGCTCTGCGGAGCGCGCGTCCGACGGCTCGGGCTCGGGCTCGGGCTCACACGCACTCTCTCATGGTAGAAAAGCCCTTTTCTTCCATTGCCTACGTAGCATCCCAGCAGCGCGTCTCACGGTAGCCGCTCGAGCTAACTTCCGCCGCCGCTCCGTCCCGGTGACCATCAACAGCCGTGAGACGTGCGTCCGCCGCGGCGGGTTTCCGTTCGCCCCGGAAAGGTGTCCCGTTAACAGCGCTATCTGCCAACGGGGGACGTCGAAGTGTCGCGTTCGCGGATCAGGAAGGTCTTAAGGGTAGTTTGACCCAACGGTGTTTCCGTAGGAGCGCTCTGACTGGCTGACGAACCGGAAACTTCATCGCGAGGGAGGCGGGTCAAAGCTGCTTCCGGAGTTGTTTTCTTCGTTCTCGATTTCGCTGCTCTTCATATAAATCTCGGATTATTGCGCCCCCGCTGCTGACTGGAGGGATTACAGATACTTAAACTCATCAGTGAATCCGCGAACGGCCTGGAGTTGCGAGCCACAGCCGCGTTGCCATGGAGATGGAGAAGAAGCCGGTCAGAATGGCAGCGGAGTCAAAATATGCCGCATTAAAAGGATACGACCGAGATTTACGCAAATGTAACATGTGAATTAAAACTATAAAATAATATTAAGACAGTATTAAAGACAGACGCGAGTCACGTGACATGTTTTCGCTAGGTGATTGTTACGTGGTGAACGCGACACCCTGTGATGTCCTACGTCACAAGTGGCTGGCCCTTGTTGAAATGCATCTTGGGATTTGTAGTTAACCCCCAATGTTCCTTTCTCGAGACGTTTGTGCCTCATATTTGAAATAGCAGATATTTTCAGGTACAGCTGTGTAGAAACTCTCGTCATCTGTTAATGTTATATTATAAAATTAACAGAAATACAACATCAATAATAATCAGTTATTTGTTGCTAAACGTTCGTAGCAGTCCAGCGTCTGTGGAAAGCGTATGCCTTCCCCGACACCGCCCCCATGTGGCTGTCGTCCTCTGCAATGACCCGATCAGGAACACTCCGGTTCTGCTGCCGCTTTTTGTTCTCCGTGTTCTACGGACGCGATCTGCCTTCCCGTTCACGAAAATAAACCAAAGTGAATTCCATCACCCTCTTTTCCCCCAAAGCAATAAAATATATTATTAGAATCTCCCACAGAATGCAGCCTCGTGGGCAGAGCGGTTAGCAGGAGCTAACGTAGCATCGCCAGTTTCTCCCTTGAGCCGGTCCAAAGCTCGAATAAATGCAGTTTAACCAAAAATATGCCAAATATGCAAATCAACGTAAAGAAGAGAGACATCCCAGATCGGTGGAGGCCCCGGTTAACCCACGGGATGCTGCTGGAAGCTGGGTTACTGTGGAGGAAGAAGAGGAGGAAGAAGAGGAGGAAGACGAGTGGATCAACAGAAAGAGAAGAAGGAATGAAGAGTTCAGGACTGAGAAGAGACTCTGAATGTTGGAACGATGATGGGTAGGAGGTGAGTTAGAGGAGAAGGAGAAGTTCTTACGCTCCACAGGTAGGAGGTGAGTTAGAGGAGAAGGAGAAGTTCTTACGCTCCACAGGTAGGAGGTGAGTTAGAGGAGAAGGAGAAGTTCTTACGCTCCACAGGTAGGAGGTGAGTTAGAGGAGAAGGAGAAGTTCTTACGCTCCACAGGTAGGAGGTGAGTTAGAGGAGAAGGAGAAGTTCTTACGCTCCACAGGTAGGAGGTGAGTTAGAGGAGAAGGAGAAGTTCTTACGCTCCACAGGTAGGAGGTGAGTTAGAGGAGAAGGAGAAGTTCTTACGCTCCACAGGTAGGAGGTGAGTTAGAGGAGGAGGAGAAGTTCTTACGCTCCACAGGTAGGAGGTGAGTTAGAGGAGAAGGAGAAGTTCTTACGCTCCACAGGTAGGAGGTGAGTTAGAGCAGAAGGAGAAGTTCTTACGCTCCACAGGTAGGAGGTGAGTTAGAGGAGAAGGAGAAGTTCTTACGCTCCACAGGTAGGAGGTGAGTTAGAGGAGAAGGAGAAGTTCTTACGCTCCACAGGTAGGAGGTGAGTTAGAGGAGAAGGAGAAGTTCTTACGCTCCACAGGTAGGAGGTGAGTTAGAGGAGAAGGAGAAGTTCTTACGCTCCATAGTTATATAAAAATTATATTCCCACTTTCTTTTCAGAAGAAAGTTGCTCAATATCTTGGTTGAATATTGATCTGTGTTTGTGGAATTTGACACTATGGTGTATTGTGGGGACCTCTGTCTCACCAATAATACAAATAAATATCGGGCAATAGTTTTTCCTGTAAATCATAATAGGTACTTGGCGGAGGTCCACTGTCAATAAAGTGCGCCACATGACCAGAAAACATACTGATCAGTTTAAAAGGTAAACCGATCGCTAGTGGATAGTATTGCTAACCAACGGTGAGCTAATGTTGGCGTCATAGCCAACGTGAGTGAGGGCCTATCTTAGCGAAGATATCCTGCATGAATTTATGAACTAGAACTTGAACTGCCGCCTGAGGACGTTTGGATCCCCGAATGATCCCAGATCATGTTTTCAGGGGCTTTATGCTGCTGTAGGGTCCCCCATGGTAAGGAGGTCCTGGGTGACGAAGCCAGGTCTGGGGGCCGGACCTCTGCCCACTAAAATAGACGACATGGGCCCGAAGTCCGGCGGACTCACCTTCTGCTGAGGGAACCATAGTAGATGGGAACAATATGGATTGTCTCGTCTTCAGGCTAAAAACAACCCAGGGGTTACCGAGAAGCAGCACACCAATCGACTAGTTATTGGGACACCCCCCCCCCCCCGACACCGCAGGGCCACACGGGACACGTACCTGTGTCTCTTCACTTTCAGGATTCCCTCCCGAGAGTGTCCACGAACTAGCGGGGGAAGGGAAAGCGAAAAATCCGGACGATCATAAATGTTTATTTTGGTCGTTTAAAGAGAAAAAACTATATTAAAAAAGAATTAAGGTATTATTTATTTTAAATCAGTGATTATACAGTATTTCTAAAATTAAGAAATACAAGAAAAACCAAAAAGAAATAACAGCTGACCTAAAAAGTACCACCCGACTCCTCACTCACTCTGATACTTCTCCTTTTACAGGCCTGCTCTCTGGCAGGACAACGAGACGCCGGCGGCCAGCCCCCGTTTCCCGTCCTTCACAGGTGTTTGAAATGTAAAAATATAAAACCTAACAGGCCAGTTACCAGTGCGCTTTGAAAACGAATGAAAGAAAATGAAATGTTAGCAAGTATTGGAAAACAATTATATTATTAAAGCCGCAAGCGGCGTTGTAGGCCCTCGCCGGCCGACAGGCCGTTGAGCTGACCCGCCGACGCACGCCGCTTTTGTCCTGAGTGCTTCACAAGTGTTTAGATTTTAGCTGCATTAGTAGCTCACAGTTTAGTCAAATCGTTATTTGGATTATATGGCCATCTGCCATCAGGAGTTTTTAAGTTTCAATCCAATATGGCCGCCTTCCTGTGTGTCTGGGGGCATGGCCACAATACTTTTTTTTTTTGCCCTGACATGAAGCATGTCTGTACCGAATTTCGTGGCTGTCCGACAAAGTTAGCGTCGGACCCCTCCCCATAGGAGGGGTTGCCATCGTCATGGCAACAGCGTAAAAAATGCAGCCTGGGTGTCATTGCCTTTTCAACCGGCATGTGTGTGAGAATGTATGTGGCAAATTTGGGACGTTTCCATGGTAATGTGTCATTTTCATAAGATTGGTGATTGTTCTGTGTCGCACTCATTTGATGAACATGGAGAATTATCCTCTGTAGTTTCTACAACTCTGTTTGTCTCCCTTCTTCTTGAAGAACACCAGAACTCTTCTCCTCCGTTCCTCTTCATCTTCTTCCTCTAGGATTGTATTCAACAACCCCGTTAAAAACTCTGCAGCTTCCTCTCCTAGACACTTCCACACCTGCACAGGTATGTCTCCGGTGCAGCTGCCTTCCCATTCTTCATCCTCTTCATCCTTTCTAACTTCACTCTGCTAATCTTCATCACTTCCTGGTCCACAACAGGTTCCTCTACTCCCCTTTGTTCTCTCTCATCTTCCTCATTCATGATGATGTGGACTCGGTCTAGCAGCCAGTAGAGGTGAGCCCCGCCTCCGGCCCACAGCAAGCTGGGATAAGCGTGCAGATCGCAGAGAGCTACGATGGAGAGCGCCCTCACCGCGCAGCGCGGAGGTTTGGACATAATGATGAACAGTCAAACTTGTGGCGCCGTCTTTTCCTGATATTTTCTGTTTGGCAACGACGCGGCGTCTGAGAGGAATCTCGTCTGATAGGGGAGAAGAATAAAAACAAGTATTTTTCCAAGTCTTGCCTCCTCCCGTTTCTGCGAGTGTGAATTCTGCTCCTGACGGCGTACCTTGTCGCTAAACACATACTTTTATATTTCGGCAAGTCCGTCGTAACCCCCCGCACCGTCATTACACAAGTCCGTGGTTAAGTGAGGGCCACCTCTGGAGCAACGAATGCAATGTTGGACATTTTGGGGAGACACGAGGTCCGGCAGCTCCTTACCAGCCGACTGAGGATGAGATCTATCCTCATGATGGTTGTAAAGCAGGGGTGGGCAAACTTTTTGTCGTGCGGGCCACGTTGGGTCTGAAATGTTGACAGAGGGGCCGGGCCAGGAGCATTTGGATGAGTGTTTGGCCCAGATATACTAAAGCGCTGCGTGTAGTGTGCAAACCTCATAGCACAGTACACACACAGATAAATGTACAACCAGATTTACTAACAGTGTGTACGAAGAACTGCGTCTTTCAAATGTGCAAAATAGCCCTAATCCAGGTAGTACGTTTGTCTCAATGAATATGCAAGATGCAGCATTTACACATATTTTGGCAGGAGAAATGTAAATAGATTAAAATAGAACAACAGTGTGAGGAGAAATGTAAATAGATTAAAATAGCACAACAGTGTGAGGAGAAATGTAAATAGATTAAAATAGGACAACAGTGTGAGGAGAAATGTAAATAGATTAAAATAGAACAACAGTGTGAGGAGAAATGTAAATAGATTAAAATAGAACAACAGTGTGAGGAGAAATGTAAATAGATTAAAATAGCACAACAGTGTGAGGAGAAATGTAAATAGATTAAAATAGGACAACAGTGTGAGGAGAAATGTAAATAGATTAAAATAGAACAACAGTGTGAGGAGAAATGTAAACAGATTAAAATAGCACAACAGTGTGAGGAGAAATGTAAATAGATTAAAATAGAACAACAGTGTGAGGAGAAATGTAAATAGATTAAAATAGAACAACAGTGTGAGGAGAAATGTAAATAGATTAAAATAGAACAACAGTGTGAGGAGAAATGTAAATAGATTAAAATAGAACAACAGTGTGAGGAGAAATGTAAATAGATTAAAATAGAACAACAGTGTGAGGAGAAATGTAAATAGATTAAAATAGAACAACAGTGTGAGGAGAAATGTAAATAGATTAAAATAGAACAACAGTGTGAGGAGAAATGTAAATAGATTAAAATAGAACAACAGTGTGAGGAGAAATGTAAATAGATTAAAATAGAACAACAGTGTGAGGAGAAATGTAAATAGATTAAAATAGAACAGTGTGAGGAGAAATGTAAATAGATTAAAATAGAACAACAGTGTGAGGAGAAATGTAAATAGATTAAAATAGCAATGACACTGACCTGTCAAACCTGGTGATTGCATCTGTTTTTAATAAATTTCACTTGAAACGCGTAAAGTTAAATAAATCAACATTTATTGAAAAAAGATGATCACTTTCAACATTCAAAACATATCAAAACACGAAATACTAAATCTCAATCATTTCTGCTGCACTCATTGTTGTTCCACTGCTGTGCATAAATGCGCACTTCATTAAAAGAACGGGATTTATTGATCATGACGCTGAACGTCTGCTCACACACGGAGGTCGAGCCAAACAGCAGCAGCATCTTCTGTGTCGTCCTCCGGACGTTTGGAAACGTTGCTTCGTTAAGTGAGACATGAAAGTCATTCAGGTTAAGAGACTTGAACTTATCCTTTGAGGCGGAGTCGGACTGAAGATCGATCAGTTCCAGCTGCAGCTCCTGCGGGTCGGTTTCAGGGTCTTGTGACGGGACGGGACACCAGCTGAAGTGATGCGTCAATTTTCTTTAAATCAGAGAAGCGACGGCAGAACTCCCGTTCTTGCATTGATTGCTTGCTGGCGTAGTTTGCATGCTTTGTGGCAAAGTGACGGCTGATATTATATTCTTTAAAACCCGCAACGGCTTCTTGGCATATCAGACATGCAGCCGTAGATCGGATTTCGGTGAAAAGAAATCTTGTTGTGCGCTCTTTATTAAACACTCGGCCCTCACCGTCTACTTTGCTTTTCTTTGGTCCGCTCATTTCTACAGACGGGGTCAGAGAGTAATGGGGAAAAAGAAACTAATGCAAAGAGTAATTCGCTACACGCCACCGCGGTTGTCAGTGCGCCATCTGCTGGTGAAACACGGGTATTGCAGGGACAAAATGAAAGTTATGATTTTGAATTTTTTGGTAATTGGACAAGTTCGGCGGGCCGTATTGAAAAGCATAACGGGCCGTGGTTTGCCCATGTCTGTTGTAAAGCATATTACTCCATTGGTATCGTGTACCCAGCATGACCTTCGAGTCCAACCGCGTCACTGGGTGCTATTCTGCTTTGTGGCGCGGTGGCGAGCTCGTCTCTAAATCACACCTGCTTTTAGTCACGGTCAGACGATCTGAGGCCCGTGTGTTGGTGCATCTGGCAAGTTCCCAAAATTCAAAATACAAGCCATTGATTGTGTGTTTACTGATTAAAAAGTGTAGAACAGCGTAACCACATATACTTAAGTTACCGTATCTCCGCCCACCAGCTACAAACGCTTTAGTAACGCCAGCGTAAGCTACGGCGACGCACATTAACGAACAAGAGAATGAAGCAGAAACAGAAAACATGCTAACTGTGGACTTCATCAGCCAATCCCACCGGCTCAACACCGTCTACAGGAGTGGCTTCATTACAAGCTCACCATGTCAGAGTAAATCAGCGTTGGTGCTTAAAGGAGCAGAGAAGAGAGAGAACGATTGATTAGGTCTGGAGAAAGTTCTGCTCTCAATCACACCGTCAGCTTGGTTCCGCCAGTCAGCATGCACAACGCGACGCCGGGGATCAAAGGTCCTGGAGGACAATGTCTCCGACTGCCTTTAACCTCATCCCCCCGACGACGGTCCTCTCCTACCAGGTCTCCAGGAGCAGGTTCCCCCCCCCTGTCCAGTCAGGGGGTTGTAATCTGAAACACAGAACAAACTCCTGATGCAACGAGTGCACAGAGAGTAGAGTAGAGTAGAGTAGAGTAGAGTAGAGTAGAGTAGAGTAGAGTAGAGTAGAGTAGAATAGAGTAGAATAGAGTAGAATAGAGTAGAATAGAGTAGAATAGAGTAGAATAGAGTAGAGTAGAGTAGAGTAGAGTAGAGTAGAGTAGAGCAGAGCAGAGCAGAGCAGAGCAGAGCAGAGCAGAGCAGAATAGAGTAGAGTAGAGTAGAGTAGAGTAGAGTAGAGTAGAATAGAGTAGAGTAGAGTAGAATAGAGTAGAATAGAGTAGAGTAGAGTAGAGTAGAGCAGAGCAGAGCAGAGCAGAATAGAGTAGAGTAGAGTAGAATAGAGTAGAATAGAGTAGAGTAGAGTAGAGTAGAATAGAGTAGAATAGAGTAGAATAGAGTAGAGTAGAGTAGAGTAGAGTAGAGTAGAGTAGAGCAGAGCAGAGCAGAGCAGAGCAGAGCAGAGTAGAGTAGAGTAGAGTAGAGTAGAGTAGAGTAGAGTAGAGTAGAATAGAGTAGAGTAGAATAGAGTAGAGTAGAGTAGAGTAGAATAGAGTAGAATAGAGTAGAATAGAGTAGAGTAGAGTAGAGTAGAGTAGAGTAGAGTAGAGTAGAGCAGAGCAGAGCAGAGCAGAGCAGAGCAGAGCAGAATAGAGTAGAGTAGAGTAGAGTAGAGTAGAGTAGAGTAGAATAGAGTAGAGTAGAGTAGAATAGAGTAGAATAGAGTAGAGTAGAGCAGAGCAGAGCAGAGCAGAGCAGAGCAGAATAGAGTCGAGTCGAATAGAATAGAATAGAATAGAGTCGAATAGAATAGAGTAGAGTAGAGTAGAGTAGAGTAGAGTAGAATAGAATAGAATAGAGTAGAGTAGAATAGAATAGAATAGAATAGAATAGAATAGAATAGAATAGAATAGAATAGAATAATCACAAAGAGATTCAGGGCGCTGCTCCGTCCGGTGTCGAGTTACAACATAAAACTCAGTAATAACAGAAAATTCAAGTATTAGCAGACTAAAACGACACGAATGTAAAGTGATCAGCAGAGCATGCAGTAATATTGTTCAGTACTTTGCACATGTTAATAGTATACATTTGTTAGTACACATAGTGAGTAGTATTCCTGTTTAGTCCTGGTTGTTGCTCTGATGGCTCTCGGTATAAAACTGTCTCTGAGTCTGTTGGTCCTGCTCTTGTTCAACCTGTAGCGTCACCCGGAGGGCAACAGGTTGAACAAGGTGTGTCCAGGGTGGGAGGAGTCTCTGACGATGTTTGTAGCTCTGCTGAGGTAGCGAGATCTGGAGATACGGTCCGGGGGGGGGGGGGGGGGGGGGGGAGAGCAGCCGGTGATACAGTCCAAGGGGGGGGCAGAGAGCAGCCAGTGATACAGTCCAGGGGGGGGCAGAGAGCAGCCGGTGATACAGTCCGGGAGGGGGGGGGGGCAGAGAGCAGCCGGTGATCTTCTGGGCTGTGTTGATCAGTACTACACCGTGATGCAGTACTACACCGTGATGCAGTACCGCACCGTGATGCAGTACCACGCCGTGATGCAGTACTACACCGTGATGCAGTACTACACCGTGATGCAGTACTACACCGTGATGCAGTACTACACCGTGATGCAGTACTACACCGTGATGCAGTACCACACCGTGATGCAGTACTACACCGTGATGCAGTACCACACCGTGATGCAGTACTACACCGTGATGCAGTACCACACCGTGATGCAGTACTACACCGTGATGCAGTACTACACCGTGATGCAGTACCACACCGTGATGCAGTACCGCACCGTGATGCAGTACCACACCGTGATGCAGTACCGCACCGTGATGCAGTACCGCACCGTGATGCAGTACTGCACCGTGATGCAGTACTACACCGTGATGCAGTACCACACCGTGATGCAGTACCACACCGTGATGCAGTACTACACCGTGATGCAGTACCACACCGTGATGCAGTACCACACCGTGATGCAGTACCACACCGTGATGCAGTACCACACCGTGATGCAGTACCGCACCGTGATGCAGTACCGCACCGTGATGCAGTACCGCACCGTGATGCAGTACCGCACCGTGATGCAGTACCGCACCGTGATGCAGTACCGCACCGTGATGCAGTACCGCACCGTGATGCAGTACCGCACCGTGATGCAGTACCGCACCGTGATGCAGTACCGCACCGTGATGCAGTACCGCACCGTGATGCAGTACCGCACCGTGATGCAGTACCGCACCGTGATGCAGTACCACACCGTGATGCAGTACTACGCCGTGATGCAGTACCACGCCGTGATGCAGTACCACGCCGTGATGCAGTACCACGCCGTGATGCAGTACCACACCGTGATGCAGTACCACACCGTGATGCAGTACCACACCGTGATGCAGTACTACACCGTGATGCAGTACTACACCGTGATGCAGTACTACGCCGTGATGCAGTACCACGCCGTGATGCAGTACCACACCGTGATGCAGTACTACACCGTGATGCAGTACTACACCGTGATGCGGCCGAGGTTCCGTTCGAGGTCCCGTCCGAGGTCCCGTCCGAGGTCCCGTCCGAGGTCCCGTCCGAGGTCCCACCCATATTCCTCTTTGTTTCAGGGAATAAATGGGCTTGACTTGGCTCCATTGAGGCACGCAGTCAGGTTTTTGTCTTTTGAAACAAACCGACTCGTACATAGAAGCAGAGTAAAAGAGAAAAGGTTGGAAGGAGGAGGAGAAAAGCAACGTTACGGTAGAACGGTGATGAGAACCGTACCCGCGCTGCGGAGCGGCTTCTTGTCCGTCTTGGCTTTCAGCCCGGCTGTGGACGAGCTGGCTTCGTCCGCTGCCTGCAGCGAGGGACACCACGAGACATTTCACACGCTCAGATCAAAGCACCAGTTCCACTACAGTGACATCAAAGAAAGGAACGGCCGACGGCGACGCGATAACGGGATTTCAGAGAGGGAGTGAAGCTTCTGTTTAACGCAGCAGACCCAGCTGCCCAGAGGGGGTAATAAAAGCGCCCTCGGATGTAGCGACACCAGCTAATTGCCCAGAGGGGGTAATAAAAGCGTCCTCGGATGTAGCGACACCAGCTAATTGCCCAGAGGGGGTAATAAAAGCGTCCTCGGATGTAGCGACACCAGCTAATTGCCCAGAGGGGGTAATAAAAGCGTCCTCGGATGTAGCGACACCAGAAATGACTTCAGTGTCGTTGGATAAAAATCATTACGTCACGTTGATATTCTATCCAGCAGTTCAACACCCACATATCCAGAATTTCTACAATTTCTATAACAAAAACAGGAAGTGAAACTTTTTTCTACGCTTGCGTTGTTACCCTCGCCGAAGGGGAGGCGAGGGTATTGCAATTGGGTGCGTTTGTCTGTTGTTTGTCTGTTTGTCTGTTGTTTGTTTGTCTGTCTGTCTGTCCGAGCGCATAACTCAAAAACTAGTAACCTAATCGACTTGAAATTTTTACACAAGCAAGGTTCTGTCCGTGGCTCGGTCCTCCCCGAGAATGGCGTTGATCCGGATCTGGATCCAGATTCTAGAATTATTTTTACATCTGGAATTGTGCCTGTGCTGTAAACTGTCACTTTAAGAGGGAGGGACACGAATGGCATGATGGGAAAAAGAGTCCAGAAGGAGTCTCGTAGTACGTTCCGGAGCAGCAAGCTAGAGCAGGTTTGGCCCCTCTGATCCGGAAGCCCTGTTTACTGACTCACAAGATCAAAGAGTCTATTGGAGGCGGGGTCTGCAGTCTCTGATTGTCTTTCTAGTTTTACGTGTTGAGGGAATCCACCCAAAAGTATTTTTTCGAATACTCATGGAATCCTCGGGTCAGCATCACTTCCGGACCATCCACGAGTCGTTTTGTCGCGTCTCTCTCTGCCCTTCTCATTAATATGAACGGATCGGAGCACCGGAAAGCCGAGCTTTCCAAAGTAAAGCGGTTCCAACAATTAAAGGTTGAGTAAAGCGAAGAAAAGATCTGGAGAACGACGTCGGACAGTCAGTGTGAAAGCTCAGCTCACCTGAGAAGGTGTTCCAGGTCCTTTGAAACTCTTTCCCTGCTGCAGATTATCCCACATCTCTATCTTCTGCTTCCTCCTCTCCTCCTCTACCTGCTCACACACACACACACACACACACACACACACACACACACACACACTCACACGCTCATTGCAGGGCGGCGACCCCAGCCCGTCCGGGACGCCGCTGGAACGCGTTCTGCTTCACCACTGCACCTGTTTCTGCTTCTCCTTGAACACGGCTGCTTTGGCATCCAGCTCCTCTTGCATCTTTCTCCGAACTGCTTCCATCGCTTCGTGTTTTCTGGCGACATGTTCGGTGTCTTTAAGAAAGCACAACAGCAGCCTTTAGCTCGGGGCTCCAACAGCACTGCTCTCATTTACCACTATAAGTAGCAGGGCCCCCAAACTACTGCCCGGGTCACGTGACCGGGAGCCACCGCTTGGATAGCTGCCATTGGCTCCGATGGGCCCGGTTAGCAATTGCTATTCGTGTCATATTTCTATTGGCTCTTTAATATTAACTGGCAGGTCTGAAGTGTTGAAGGCAGTTAATAATGTATGTTCTCTGTCCCAATGAAGGTTATTAATTGGGATCCATTGACAACAGATCATACAAATAGTGTTATTGATTGAAGATAATGATTTGTGTATTGATTGATTTCCTTGGTCCTGATGGCGAGCTAGCCCAACAGAAGAGAATTGATCCGAACAATCATCTGGATTCCTATCCGGAACCCCCGACCTCCTGCTCTGTCCGGGTTGGTAGGAGGCTCTTGCAGCCGACCCTTGACCTTTTTCCACTCGCCCCCTGTTTTCCTGTGTGGTTCCTCCATCATACAGTCGGCCCATATGAACTGTTTCTAAACTGCGAGCTACCCCATGTGCGCATCGTGCTGATGCGTGCGAGGAACGACAACGATCCTGTGCGTTCCCTGATTGTGGACCGCAGGACATGAACTGTCCAATTCAGGAGCTGATTTCACTGTAAATGTTGAGATTTGGTAAATTAAGTGTTTGCACTGAATGGCCATTCAAATCAAATGTCATTGTAGACTTCTTGTTCTTGTCCACTAAACTGAATTTAAGGTACTGAAACAGTTCCTGCTTCCTCTCTCTCAGCGAACGATGGTCTTCTGACCTGGCCCATATTTATTATCATTATGGCATGATTAATGTTGCATTCATTAAGTGTGAATTCTCATGTTCCTGTGCAGAGTACAGGCTACAGGTCATTAATTCGAGAGTGGAGAATATATTAATATTATGAAGAAAAGCATTCTTCCTTTCGTTTGGGACAATCTTAATGATGATCAGAAAGTTAATGTTCCATGGACTTTCCTCTGAAGAACCCAGAAAGGTTTATTTAGTTTTTATTTATTTTATTAATAGTGTTATTATTTATATTATTAATAACACTATTAATAATATAAATAATATAAATCTTCAGTCTTTCCCAGCTGACTGATCGGAGCGGTTTCCATGTGGTTACAGGTCAAAGTAGCGTGTGAGATATGTCACCTCGGCAAAGCGGCCGCAGGTCAAATACAAATCCGTTTAAATCGAGGGCAAATCAAATCTGATCAACTTCAAAGCTGCAAGAAACGACCGAAAAAATATCCAGTAATAATGATTTGTCTTAAACGACATTACACTGTCTTTCTTTTTTAAATCAAAGAGAACGTTTTCGACGGGCCGGGCGCCGGGTGCCGGGGCTGACCTGGCTGTGCTCCTGGAGCGGAGCCGCTGTCCCTCTGGCTGGATCGCCCCTTGATGTGCTGGATCAGCAGGTAGACCAGAAGCGTCACCGCCAGCAGGATCCACCCGTACTGGGACAGGACGTCTTGCACTGTCGGAACAGAAACGCACGACATTCACCCGATCCGTCAGTCTGGAACATTCACCCGGTCCATTAGTCTGGAACATTCACCGGGTCCATCAGTCTGGAACATTCACCCGGTCCATCAGTCTGGAACATTCACCCGGTCCATCAGTCTGGAACATTCACCCGGTCCATCAGTCTGGAACATTCACCCGGTCCATCAGTCTGGAACATTCACCGGGTCCATCAGTCTGGAACATTCACCCAGTCCATCAGTCTGGAACATTCACCCGGTCCATCAGTCTGGAACATTCACAGGATCCATCAGTCTGGAACATTCACAGGATCCATCAGTCTGGAACATTCACAGGATCCATCAGTCTGGAACATTCACCCGGTCCATCAGTCTGGAACATTCACCCGGTCCATCAGTCTGGAACATTCACAGGATCCATCAGTCTGGAACATTCACCCGGTCCATCAGTCTGGAACATTCACCCGGTCCATCAGTCTGGAACATTCACAGGATCCATCAGTCTGGAACATTCACCCGGTCCATCAGTCTGGAACATTCACCCGGTCCATTAGTCTGGAACATTCACCCGGTCCATTAGTCTGGAACATTCACCCGGTCCATCAGTCTGGAACATTCACCGGGTCCATCAGTCTGGAACATTCACAGGATCCATCAGTCTGGAACATTCACAGGATCCATCAGTCTGGAACATTCACCCGGTCCATCAGTCTGGAACATTCACCCGGTCCATCAGTCTGGAACAGTCACAGGATCCATCAGTCTGGAACATTCACCCGGTCCATCAGTCTGGAACATTCACCCGGTCCATTAGTCTGGAACATTCACCCGGTTCATCAGTCTGGAACATTCACCCGGTCCATTAGTCTGGAACATTCACCCGATCCATTAGTCTGGACCATTCACCCGGTCCATTAGTCTGGAACATTCATAAGGTTCCGTCAGTCTGGAACATTCACCCGGTCCATTAGTCTGGAACATTCACCCGATCCATTAGTCTGGAACATTCACCCGGTCCATTAGTCTGGAACATTCACCCGATCCATCAGTCTGGAACATTCACCCGGTCCATTAGTCTGGAACATTCACCCGATCCATCAGTCTGGAACATTCACCCGGTCCATCAGTCTGGAACATTCACCCGATCCATCAGTCTGGAACATTCACCCGGTCCATTAGTCTGGAACATTCACCCGATCCATCAGTCTGGAACATTCACCGGGTCCATCAGTCTGGAACATTCACAGGATCCATCAATCTGGAACATTCACAGGATCCATCAGTCTGGAACATTCACGCGGTCCATCAGTCTGGAACATTCACCCGGTCCATCAGTCTGGAACATTCACCCGGTCCATCAGTCTGGAACATTCACCCGGTCCATTAGTCTGGAACATTCACCCGGTCCATTAGTCTGGAACATTCACCCGGTCCATCAGTCTGGAACATTCACCGGGTCCATCAGTCTGGAACATTCACAGGATCCATCAGTCTGGAACATTCACAGGATCCATCAGTCTGGAACATTCACAGGATCCATCAGTCTGGAACATTCACCCGGTCCATCAGTCTGGAACATTCACCCGGTCCATCAGTCTGGAACATTCACCCGGTCCATCAGTCTGGAACATTCACAGGATCCATCAGTCTGGAACATTCACCCGGTCCATCAGTCTGGAACATTCACCCGGTCCATTAGTCTGGAACATTCACCCGGTTCATCAGTCTGGAACATTCACCCGGTCCATTAGTCTGGAACATTCACCCGATCCATCAGTCTGGAACATTCACCCGGTCCATTAGTCTGGAACATTCACAGGATCCGTCAGTCTGGAACATTCACCCGGTCCATTAGTCTGGAACATTCACCCGATCCATTAGTCTGGAACATTCACCCGGTCCATTAGTCTGGAACATTCACCCAATCCATCAGTCTGGAACATTCACCCGGTCCATCAGTCTGGAACATTCACCCGATCCATTAGTCTGGAACATTCACCCGGTCCATTAGTCTGGAACATTCACCCGATCCATCAGTCTGGAACATTCACAGGATCCATCAGTCTGGAACATTCACCCGGTCCATTAGTCTGGAACATTCACCCGATCCATTAGTCTGGAACATTCACAGGATCCATCAGTCTGGAACATTCACCCGGTCCATCAGTCTGGAACATTCACCCGATCCATTAGTCTGGAACATTCACCCGGTCCATTAGTCTGGAACATTCACCCGATCCATTAGTCTGGAACATTCACAGGATCCGTCAGTCTGGAACATTCAACCGGTCCATCAGTCTGGAACATTCACCCAATCCATTAGTCTGGAACATTCACCCGGTCCATTAGTCTGGAACATTCACCCGATCCATCAGTCTGGAACATTCACAGGATCCATCAGTCTGGAACATTCACCCGGTCCATTAGTCTGGAACATTCACCCGATCCATTAGTCTGGAACATTCACCCGGTCCATCAGTCTGGAACATTCACCCGATCCATTAGTCTGGAACATTCACCCGATCCATTAGTCTGGAACATTCACCCGATCCATTAGTCTGGAACATTCACCCGGTCCATTAGTCTGGAACATTCACCCGATCCATTAGTCTGGAACATTCACCCGATCCATCAGTCTGGAACATTCACCCGGTCCATTAGTCTGGAACATTCACCCGATCCATTAGTCTGGAACATTCACCCGGTCCATCAGTCTGGAACATTCACCCGATCCATTAGTATGGAACATTCACCCGATCCATTAGTCTGGAACATTCACCCGATCCATCAGTCTGGAACATTCACCCGAGGTCTGGATTTTAGGTCCATTTCAGAGTCAGATGAGAATGTTTACATTTGTTTTGGTTCACGTGCAGTTTGCATGTTCTCCCCGTGCCCGCGTTGTGTGTGAGTGTGCGTGATATGCGTGTGCGTGATCACCCCAGAATCCAGAAACTCCCGTGATGGATGCTCGCCTGTAGCCAGGCCGCTAGCTAACTAGCACACACGCTAACTAGCATCACTAAAGAAGAACTGCGTCGTCATCATGTCAAGTTACCAATGGCGCTCAGGGAGCTGAGGTCTTGGTTTCTGACGGGCGCGTTCTTCACCACATCCGGGAAGTCATCGCTGCTAACATCTGCGATCTCTACGTCGTCGTCCATTCCGGATCAAACAGGCGGGAAATCGGGAAATCGTTCCGGATTATAAAGCTCTCTTCGCTGCCGAGTTACTCGTCGTGGAAGGAACACTTTCCTGTAGCAACCATCTTTGTTAAAAGCGGCTAGCGGCTAGCTAACCGGACACTTACGATGACGTGTCAACGCCGCTGGGTCCCGCCGGAAGTACGAAATATTTAAGCGACGCGGCGAACAGTATGTAATTTAGAGGTTCACATGGATGTATTGACCCGGTTCGGTCCGGTTCGGTCCACTTGCGCACCGTTTCAGTTATATTTTGTGCATTTTGTCTCATTAAATGTATTACTAGCGCGATCCAAGCGCTCCGTGCGGAAATGAAGTCCTGGGCGAGTTTCCGCACGGACGCCTCACAGTGTCGGACAAAAGATAAACCTAAATAAATAAAAGTTAATACAAATACAAAAATAGAAAACAAGATTCAAAAATTTAAAATAAATAATTAAATATCAATAAACAAATAAAAGCGCTCTGCTCTCATATTTACTTTCTTCATGCTGCAGAGGAAAAACGAAGCAATTATTTTTATTTAAATGAGGGGGCGGTCTTAAGTGTGTCCGGTTTAACTGTTCGCCTAATAGTGGCATTTATGATGAATATATTTATTAGATAGAATGTTAGAGCAGTAAAAGTACAGTCATACAGTACAAGTACAGCCATACAGTAGCATGTATTACAGTACAAGTACAGCCAAACAGTAGAAAGTATTACAGTACAAGTACAACCATACAGTAGCATGTATTACAGTACAAGTACAGTCAAACAGTAGAATGTATTACAGTACAAGTACAACCATACAGTAGAATGTATTACAGTACAAGTACAGCCATACAGTAGTATGTACTACAGTACAAGTACGGTCATACAGTAGCATGTATTACAGTACAAGTACAGTCAAACAGTAGAATGTATTACAGTACAAGTACAGTCAAACAGTAGAATGTATTACAGTACAAGTACAGCCATACAGTAGAATGTATTAGAGCACAAGTACAGCCATACAGTAGCATGTATTACAGTACAAGTACAGAGTATTTCTAAAAAGCCCTTCCGGTCTTGTTTCCGTTGAAAGTCCTTCGTACATAAATCATTGAGATTTAACAATACAAAGAAAATAAATATAAATTACTGCACAGATATAAAATAACAATAAATTAAAAAGACATAATATGTACAACGTAGGTGGACAAAAAAAGGGGGGGGATTGATCCTCGTGATCTCCCTTTCTGCCCCCCTGAATGGTGAATTTTTAGGGCCGTTTTGAATTTAATATTTTGTTATGAGATTATTCACTGAAAAATCCTTTTTTGTTTTTGAGGATTACTCCTATCAGAATATTTTGAGAGGAACAGAATTAAAATTTAAATCCACTTTTCATAAATTCATTTGAAGGATAAATGTTTATGATTTTGAAAGGAACTTTTTTACACTTTGGGGAAATTGGGAATATTAAGTATTTTGCTCAAATAGATAAAACTTCATATGTTAACTTATAACCTATGAGAGAGTGAACTTTTTGTCCTACTTGGAATTAAGGTTTTGACTAGATACCGCCTTAAAACATATTACATTTTTTATTTACAAGGCCCAGATAATGTTTTTACTTTGTGTAAATTTGGAGTTTGTTACCTCTACTGCTCGTGAGCGCGTTTTCTCCTCTGCTGGAGATGTTGTCACGGCAACCAGATCCGTGCCTCCTGCAGAAATTGTGGGGAAGTTAATCGTTCTAGCCAAAACCTTTTAGCTAGAATAGTTACGGTACATTCGTCATATTCAGGCTGTAGCTAAGTGTTCAAAGTTTACAGTTTTAACTTGTTTATTTATAGTTTTAAGAATTTAAAATTGTTACAATACAATAGTTTTACAATCTCCATCTAATTTATTTGAAATATCACCCAAATTGGTCACTTCTATTTATACAAGTTCTATTGTTTGCATAAAAAATATAAAAGCATTTTGTAAATGTTTTCTGCCTTTCTTGTACGGAAAATTCACCAAACCAAAATTATTTTAGAGTATTGTTACACCATATATACATATATCAAATATAATATAGTACCAGTATATATCAAACTTTTACAGAAATGTTTTTTTAAATAATTGCAATAAAGCAAAGAAATCAAGCCTATGAAACCTCTAAAATATAAGTACATATTGGGAAGATGCAATTATATCAGACGCTCATATGTTCTAGAAGTCCGAGATGATTTTATTCTTCATCTTTTGTTCCTTTAAATGCATCTGAGCCCTTTCCATTCATAAGTTTTTACTTCCTAATCTCAAAATGTAAAGCGAGGTAAATGGTGGCCACCTTAAAGAAACTGATCCCAGACGAGGCATTTTAAGATACGGACCTTTATTGAATGTCCCCTCACAAAACAAATGTGTGTCCAAAACCAGAAATAAAAAGCAGCTTTCAGCATAGTTAGGATCCATTAACACGTGGCTCTGCAGCCATGTCTTCACCATCCTCCTCTTGGTCGATCTCATTCATCTCTTCACCAGCACCTCCATCATGCTCCATCTGTTCGCCCTCTTCCTCCTCTTCCTCCTCCTCCATCCCAACTGGAGCAAATTTTAAAAATGAATATAGCTGTTAGTTAGCAGCTTGTTCCCCTCATGATTAGATTGATCAACACGGTGATCTGGATCAGCACCAGAAGGTTCTAGATTGTTCTGGTATCTTTATACACCAACATGAAAAGTCAAAGTGAATCAGAGTTGATGTGTATTTTTAACCGATTCTTGAATCCATAAACGGGTTTTAATCCGTCATTCCGGATCCGATCCAGATGAAATTCGGTGGTGAGATAGAGACCCCCCCCCCCCCCCCCTGCATGACTGTCAAATGCCATAAATATCAGTCAATAATCAGCCGTCATATTGAGGAACACATTTTGAACCGCAATTGACTGGAACGTTAACGAAAATGTCGATAACGACATTAAAACTCATGGCTTCATAACGACCAGAGACGAGATCATCACTGCAGCATGTGGCCCCCACTCAGGACCCACTCAGGGCCCAAGCAGCCAATCAGAAGGTCTTATTGTGCTAAAACAACGGAACCCGGATCCCCACCTGAAGCGCTGCAGAAAGGAGCACTGACCTTGCCTGAGGTCCCGGCCTGGGATCTGCCCCGCCTGCAGCATCCCTTTCAGCCGCTCCACCTCCGCCAGCGACGAAGCATTAGCGATGGCGTTCTGAAACAGACAGCAGTTTGTCATCAAGCTGACCCGCGTCTTCATCAGGGGGTAGACCTCAGCTTCGTACTCGCAATAAGAACTGTTCTGAACAGAATAGAGTTTCAGAGAGAGGAAGTCTGGATCCGTCTTTCCTTCAGAGGTGTTCCTGTGCAGGTGCTCCTCACGATGCCAAGATCCCGTCGCTAAACCGAACCCCTCAACTCAGGGGGGTCAAACTCATTTCACGTCGGGGGCCGCATACGGCCTCGGACGATGTCCGGTGGGCCGGACCACTAAAACTGTAGCATATTCAGCTATAAATAGCAAAGATGTCACGTCTTTCCTTTGTTTTAGTATAAAGAAGTACAAAAACATGAGGAAAAACTTGATATTTAAGGAACTATTCTTTTAAAAAACATTTCATGAAACACCTCAGATTTCTTTAGAGAATCGTGTAATTCATTTATCATTCACACGTCTGCATTGAAACGGATCCCATCGATTGAACGAAGGCACAGAACTTAAATATAGTAACGCACTTTAAGATGAAATGAGACTCATAAAGAAAGGGCTTTTAAACATTTACACATGTGCATATCAAATCTAAATGGAATCCCTGCCTGCAGCTTTAAACTAAAGAGAGTACTATTACATGTGTAAGGAAGGAAGTATTCACCTGTCCTGTAAACTTCAGCTTGTGTAACCATACATGAAACACACACACAATGCATGCTGAACATGCATGGAGCTGCATGAACAGCAGCATCCCAGCATGCTCTCTGCCCCTGAAGCTCACTAACATTAAATCAGCACAGGAAGGACTCATCTTCACAGAGCTGCATGAACAGCAGCATCCCAGCATGCTCTCTGCTCCTGAAGCTGTTCACTAACATTAAATCAGCACAGGAAGGACTCTTCTTCACAGAGCTGCATGAACAGCAGCATCCCAGCATGCTCTCTGCTCCTGAAGCTGTTCACTAACATTAAATCAGCACAGGAAGGACTCATCTTCACAGAGCTGCATGAACAGCAGCATCCCAGCATGCTCTCTGCTCCTGAAGCTGTTCACAGGAAGGACTCATCTTCACAGAGCTGCGTTCTTTCAGTGCAAACAGCGTCTCAGGCAGCATCTAAAGGCGTTAGTCTCGTCTGCACTGCTTTGGTTTTGGGCCTGAAACTTGGCATCTTTTTACCTGCACAGGTGCATCAGCATCAGGTGTCACTCTCAGAATGTCATTGAAGTGCTTGTGTGCGAGCCTTGAACGCATTTTAGTTTTATTGATCGTTACTGACTGAATGTGTTCTCAAAGGTAGGTCGTCCCAAACGTGCACAGTTCTGTTCATTTGGGGTTCCTGCAATAGATCAATAGATACTGATCAGATGTGTCCAGACCTACGGAGGCTAATCTGCCCTTCAGATCTGCGGCACATTGCAGATCAATTATTTCTAGCTGGATGTCGACACATCAGAAGCTTTACCTGTGAAAGGTGAGCAGAAACAGGAAGTTCTGTCTCAGGTTCACCAAATACCTGAAACGTCTCTCAGACTCACAGCCGTCCTGCAGTCTGGCCTTTGTGTGGTCGTTTCTTCTACTCTGACCAAAACAGTGCGCCCCCTAGCTGATAATTCTTGAAAAGCATTTAATAATAAAAAAATAAAAAAACTTTTTTTTTTTACTTTTCAAAGTTCATCCTGCGGGCCTGACAGAACCTCCTTGCGGGCCGGTTCCGGCCCGCGATGCGCATGTGCACTCATTCAGTGCCAGCCATTTTCACTCATTTTGCCCTATTTATTTAAAAAACGATCTTATCATCATCACCCCCGGTGGATTAACCAGAGAACTCCAACCGTTCACCGTTAAACTGCGAGCTGCGTGGGAGCGTTGGACGACAGGAGAACACACGTTCACCAAGACAGGGAGGCGACGCCGGGCGAGCTTCATCGTGAGAATAAGTTGAATAAAGTTTGACTGTTTCGATTCGCTTAATGCGCCTTAAAACCCGGTGCATAATATTCTGTGGGTCTTGGGCCGGTACCGAGTGTGTGGCTGCGCTGGCACTGAATGAGTTAACCAACCAGTTCGTCGTGCATGCTTGGATTTTGTCCAATAAAAGTCTTTTCATCTTCATGGCACATGTTTTGACCGATGCGTCGTGTGGGTCACATTCTCACTTCAGTTCAAAATGAATATTGATCCTGTCGGCCATATTGTTTGCTGCATTACAAACATGTAACCATTTCACAGCTTGGAGCACTCAGAGCAGACATGGGCAAACCACGGCCCGTTATGCTTTTCAATACGGCCCGCCGAACTTGTCCAATTACCTAAAAATTGAAAATCATAACTTTCATTTTGTCCCTGTAATACCCGTATTTTACCAGCAGATGGCGCACTGACCATCGGTGGCTCGTAGCGTATCGCTCTGCTTTTAGTTTCGTTTCCCCCATCGCTGGTGTCCCGTCCCGTCACAAGACCCTGAAACAGCACCGCAGGAGCTGCAGCTGGAACTGATCGATCTTCAGTCCGACTCCGCCTCAAAGGATAAGTTCAAGTCTCTTAACCTGAATGACTTTCATGCCTCACTTAACGAAGCAACGTTTCCAAACCTCCGGAGGACGACACAGAATATGCTGTTGTTTGGCTCGACCTCCGTGTGTGAGCAGACGTTCAGCGTCATGATCAATAAATCCCGTTCTTTTAATGAAGTGCGCATTTATGCACAGCAGTGGAACAACAATGAGTGCAGCAGAAATGATTGAGATTTAGTATTTCGTGTTTTGATATGTTTTGAATGTTGAAAGTGATCATCTTTTTTCAATAAATGTTGATTTATTTAACTTTACGCGTTTCAAGTGAAATTTATTAAAAACAGATGCAATCACCAGGTTTGACAGGTCAGTGTCATTGCTATTTTAATCTATTTACATTTCTCCTCACACTGTTGTTCTATTTTAATCTATTTACATTTCTCCTCACACTGTTGTTCTATTTTAATCTATTTACATTTCTCCTCACACTGTTGTGCTATTTTAATCTATTTACATTTCTCCTCACACTGTTGTTCTATTTTAATCTATTCACATTTCTCCTCACACTGTTGTTCTATTTTAATCTATTTACATTTCTCCTCACACTGTGCTATTTTAATCTATTTACATTTCTCCTCACACTGTTGTTCTATTTTAATCTATTTACATTTCTCCTCACACTGTTGTTCTATTTTAATCTATTTACATTTCTCCTCACACTGTTGTTCTATTTTAATCTATTTACATTCCTCCTCACACTGTTGTTCTATTTTAATCTATTTACATTTCTCCTCACACTGTTGTTCTATTTTAATCTATTTACATTTCTCCTCACACTGTTGTTCTATTTTAATCTATTTACATTTCTCCTCACACTGTTGTTCTATTTTAATCTATTTACATTTCTCCTCACACTGTTGTTCTATTTTAATCTATTTACATTCCTCCTCACACTGTTGTTCTATTTTAATCTATTTACATTTCTCCTCACACTGTTGTTCTATTTTAATCCATTTACATTTCTCCTCACACTGTTGTTCTATTTTAATCTATTTACATTTCTCCTCACACTGTTGTGCTATTTTAATCTATTTACATTTCTCCTCACACTGTTGTTCTATTTTAATCTATTTACATTCCTCCTCACACTGTTGTTCTATTTTAATCTATTTACATTTCTCCTCACACTGTTGTTCTATTTTAATCTATTTACATTTCTCCTCACACTGTTGTTCTATTTTAATCTATTTACATTTCTCCTCACACTGTTGTTCTATTTTAATCTATTTACATTTCTCCTCACACTGTTGTTCTATTTTAATCTATTTACATTTCTCCTCACACTGTTGTGCTATTTTAATCTATTTACATTTCTCCTCACACTGTTGTTCTATTTTAATCTATTTACATTTCTCCTCACACTGTTGTTCTATTTTAATCTATTTACATTTCTCCTCACACTGTTCTATTTTAATCTATTTACATTTCTCCTCACACTGTTGTTCTATTTTAATCTATTTACATTTCTCCTCACACTGTTGTGCTATTTTAATCTATTTACATTTCTCCTCACACTGTTGTTCTATTTTAATCTATTTACATTTCTCCTCACACTGTTGTTCTATTTTAATCTATTTACATTTCTCCTCACACTGTTGTGCTATTTTAATCTATTTACATTTCTCCTCACACTGTTGTTCTATTTTAATCTATTTACATTTCTCCTCACACTGTTGTTCTATTTTAATCTATTTACATTTCTCCTCACACTGTTGTTCTATTTTAATCTATTTACATTTCTCCTCACACTGTTGTTCTATTTTAATCTATTTACATTTCTCCTCACACTGTTGTTCTATTTTAATCTATTTACATTTCTCCTCACACTGTTGTTCTATTTTAATCTATTTACATTTCTCCTCACACTGTTGTTCTATTTTAATCTATTTACATTTCTCCTCACACTGTTCTATTTTAATCTATTTACATTTCTCCTCACACTGTTGTTCTATTTTAATCTATTTACATTTCTCCTCACACTGTTGTTCTATTTTAATCTATTTACATTTCTCCTCACACTGTTGTTCTATTTTAATCTATTTACATTTCTCCTCACACTGTTGTTCTATTTTAATCTATTTACATTTCTCCTCACACTGTTCTATTTTAATCTATTTACATTTCTCCTCACATCGTTGTGCCAAAATATGTGTAAATGCTGCATCTTGCATATTCATTGAGACAAACGTACTACCTGGATTAGGGCTATTTTGCACGTTTGAAAGACGCAGTTCTTCGTACACACCGTTAGTAAATCGGGTTGTACATTTATCTGTGTGTTTACTGTGCTATGAGGTTTGCACACTACACGCAGCGCTTTAGTACATCTGGGCCAAACACTCATCCAAATGCTCCTCTGTCAACGCTTCAGACCCAACGTGGCCCGCACGTCAAAAGGCTTGCCCACCCCTGACTCAGAGCGATATTTAGTTTCTATCCCTTTTTTGTACATCTAAAAACAAACCACACAGCGTGAATATTTCTCAATAAAAGCGAACCTTGATGGCTTCCACGTCAGCCTGAGACGGCCCCGCCCTCTTCTTCTCCAGCTGCGCTGCCACTCCGGGCGTGAACCTGAAAGGAACACACTTCGTTTGAACAACAGAGACCTGGCTGAGCTTCTGACCCCCCAACCAGTGTAGTATCTGTTCTTGTCCACCTGCAGCAGTCCTGAGCAACACGTTTAAACTGCCGGCCAGCTGCACCAGCTGAATTTACACTACGTTTGATACGCTCTGGGTGAAGAAGCCAGAGCTCATCGCCGTGTCCAGATGTGTACCGTGCGTGATCAGTAGTGAGTGTTCCCGTTTGGCACTATTAGATCCCTCCGCCAGCACCAGTGGTTCTGAGGAGCTGCTGTCCAGTGTGGACTTTCGTCTTACGTTTTTGTCCGTCTGGCAATATCCTTTGCAAGCTGAGCACCTCGTTTGCCCTTGAACATTTTCTCCGCCTCCTGACGTTCCTAAGACAATATCACACATTTCCAGGTGAACATCACATCGAAAGGCACAATTCACCAGAAGGCCTTGGAGCGCTAACGGGGCATTATTCTTACTGTGGAAGAGACGTTAGCATGGCGTCAGTAACACTGCAGTACTTGTACAACGACCAAAACGGCAACGCAGTTCAAAAGCTAAACTCAAGGCGGTTCCACAGAGCGGCTTCAGTGGAGCCCGTGAAGCACAGAGAACGTCGGCGGCGGGTGAAAGCGGAGAGCCAGGCCGGATTCATTAGCGTCAGGGCATCCCAACGATGAGCACATGAATTTTGTTTCGGTTCATTAAGTGGATCCTCGGTTCTTCCTGTAATATAGTTCCCACGAGAAGTGATAAATGCTCATTTACACGCTGGCAGCTACGCGTGCCTGAACAGGAAACACATCACCGGGATTCCCCCTCCAGAGCAAACCGACTCACCCCACCCTGCCCAGCCTCGGACCCAGGACCAGCTAGCAGCACGATGCTGACTGAGGCTGAAGCAACGTTACACCGTTCAATGTGCTCTGTCCAGGAAGGGAAGCTGAACACTAATCGGGCCGCTCACGGGGGGGGGGCATGAAAGCGTGCTGGGAACGCCCCTTCGCTCGGCCTCTGGGACAGCAGATCTGCAGAACGCGAGTCAAAGCGCCCCTTTAACCGTTCCACCTTCGACTTCAGCTCCAGCTCCATTCTGACCATGAGCCGGAGCTCACGGCAGGCCTTCGGTGGAGACCGGGTAACAGTAAGCCAATCACTTACCTTCAGCTTCACCTTCTGGAAGTCCAGCACGCGGATCTGGGGCATTTTGCTGATGACATAGAGCCTGTAATGCTTCTTGTTTGTGACCGGGTTCCTCAGTAAACTGGAATTCAGGATTTATGCATGCTCTTAATTCAGTGGCACACGAACAAGTTCCGAAGCAGGTTCATATTTTAATTATTGAGGATTTATACCTGAGGAGGTTCAACGTCTTTACCGTGGCCAGAGGGTCCAAATCACCCTAGAAAAGAAAGAAAGATAAATAGATAACAGTCGTAAAACCGAACAGCGAACGTTCACAGCATGGACAAAACTCACGATCTGGTTTACAGAAAGTAACAACAACCTGCAGCGATGCAAGAAACGTAGAACGGCAGAGTACGAAGGATTGTTTTGTTGGAATTTGATCTCTATATACCTCTATACACCTCTATATACACCTCTATATATCTCTATATACCTCTATACACCTTTATATATCTCTATATACCTCTACATATCTCTATATACCTTTACACTTCTACATACCTCTATATACCTCTATATACCTTTACATACCTCCATACACCTTTATACATCTCTATATACACCTTTATATATACCTCTATATATACCCCTCTATATACCTTCATATACCTCTATATATACCTCTATATACACCTCTATATATCTCTATATACCCCTATACACCTCTATATATCTCTATATACCTCTATATACACCTCTATATATCTCTATATACCCCTATACACCTCTACATATCTCTATATACCTTTATATATACCTCTATATACCTCTACATATTTCTATATACCTTTATATATACCTCTATATACACCTTTATATATCTCTATACACCTTTCCGAGGTCGCTGACATTCTGGCTGAATCAGAACCGCGCTGAACTCACCAGGTCCTGAATGTTGTTGCTTGTGAGGACCAGTTCTCTCAAATTGGGCAGCGACTGCTCCAGGTTCTCACCTAAACGACTGGAGACGCATGCGAGACGTGGTTATACCCGGACCACACGCCATGCAGGTTACACTTTCAACGCTTCGTACTACGCATTCGTAATAATACTAGCCGTCCCCTGCTCATCGCGGGCGGTATGTTCCAGAAAGCCCGTCCTACGAATTCAATCAGCTAAAAAATACAGAACTCCGATTCACTTGTGTTCTTCTTGGTTAGTGTAGAAAGACCATCTGATGAGCCGAATGACCATGTGGATCCAGGATTATTACAGGATACATCATTGATTCCTGCTCGAGCTGATCAGCTGCTGCCTCTCTGGCCAGCGCCCTCCGAGTATTAACTCAGTCAACGGCAGACATTTTCAGCTCAGCCAGACGCACAGAGTATTATGTACTACGACTATGCAAACACCAGAACTAACATTCAAGTTTCTCCCTTTATCTCTTTCTGGAGTTATTGGCCGTTGGAGAGAGGCAGAATTCAATTTCAAGCCTAATTGATGTCTTTAGACGTCAATGGCATTGAATGAGTTAATAGTAACGCGTTGGCTCTGGACACTCGAGGAACCGTTAAGTGAAACGCAGTAATGGGGAGGGGCGGCTGTACGGCGGCTGTAGGACGGCTGCACGGCGGCTGTAGGACGGCTGTACGACGGCTGTAGGGCGGCTGTGGGGCGGCTGTAGAACGGCTGTACGACGGCTGCGGGGCGGCTGCGGGGCGGCTGCGGGGCGGCTGTCGCAGCTCCGACTCACCAAATCCTGTTGTTGTTCATGAGTAACGTCTTCAGCCGTTTGAGCAGAGGGAAGCCATCCATTTTTCGGACTTCATTATCAGAGAAATCAATGGTGTCAAACTGGTCCAGAGTAGCGCCAAGGTTCTCCAGCACTGGGATTTTATACCCTGTAAAATATATTTAAAAACAACAACAGCGGAGCCACGATGAGGATGGCAAGAATAAGACACGTCCCAGCGTGTCTTATTCTTGCTCCCGCCTTTTATAGAAGGCCCAGCAGGAGGTTTATCCCTCACAGCCCCCCCCCCAGGTGGGACAGGATGCTACATGACCGTAATAATAATAATAATAATAATAATAATAATAGACGGTGCTACTCCAGCCTCCCCGCTCACCACCAAGTAATAATGGCCGTCAGTCATCCATTAACTCGCGTCACAATCATTTATTTACTACGGTGTTCGTTTTTTTATTCAAACATAGCTTCTTTGTGTGTGTACAGACACACATAATTAGGAGTATTTATGTAGAATACTTCAGTCAATACTAAATAAATAGCCACGCCATCCCTTTAAGAAACGGACGCACGCCTCTCTTCTTCCAGGTCTGTTTATGCTAACATGGGTTAGCCATCGGTTCTCCTGGCCTCGGAAAACCCATACGACACCCCCTCGGGCTGCTAGCCAGTTAGCTTAAGCTACCCGGTAGCCACATAGAATGAGAGACGTGCGCTAGTCGTACACAATGCTCTACATTCACCACGAAGCGCACACGCGTGTGTCGCGGTGTTCGGGCCCGCGTGAACCCCGAACAGGCTAACCAAACAAGCTAACCGAACAAGCTAACCGTACGCGCTACCCGTACGTGCTAACCGAACATGCTAACCGTACGTGCTAACCGACATGTCCCTCACCTCGGAGGTCCAGCTCCCTGTCCCTCACGGGGTTGGTGTATTGAGCGGCCTGCTCGATCAGCTCCGCAGATAGTTTCACCATGTCGAGGCAAGAGAGACGAACAGTTCCGCCGCCGCTGCTCTGAACACGCACGCTGCCACCCGGAACAAAGGTTTCAGCGTCGCTTTATCATCGCGCCCACTAGTGGACGGAGGACAATAAGAGCGCAGACCTCCGCCGAGCAGCTCGTACTACGGTGGCCCTGAAGTGCAAATCACAACAACAAATCGTAGCGCACACAATAAAGAAGGAATCGCGCAAACAAGAAAAAAACTCACACACAAATAAGAAATCACGCAAACAAGAAAAAACACACACACAAATAATAAATCACGCAAACAAGAATACAAAACACACAAACAAGAATCGAAATCACGCAAACAAGAATCAAAATCACGCAAACAAGACATGAAATCGCGCAAACAAGATTCGAAATCACGCAAACAAGAAATGAAATCACGCAAACAAGATTCGAAATCACGCAAACAAGAATCAAAATCACGCAAACAAGACATGAAATCGCGCAAACAAGATTCGAAATCACGCAAACAAGAAATGAAATCACGCAAACAAGATTCGAAATCACGCAAACAAGAAATGAAATCACGCAAACAATAATAGAAATCACACAAACAAGAAATGAAATCACGCAAACAAGAAATGAAATCACGCAAACAAGAATAGAATTAACGCAAACAAGAAATGAAATCACGCAAACAAGAAATGAAATCACGCAAACAAGAATAGAATTAACGCAAACAAGAAAGCTCCAAACCGGAAATGCTAAATATCGGACATGAGGGGTCTGGTTGCTGATTGGACAGAAGCACTGTCAATCATTCTGACTTTCGCTACAGGTTTCCCGTAATTGAGCAGCAATTAGTAGCAATTGAGTAGTAGGTAAGAGAACAGCGTGAGATACGAAAATATGTTTTGCCGTCATTGTGGTAAAAAGTTACCCGAAGAAGAACGGCCGAACTATTGCAGTGGTTGCGGCAAGAGACTTCAAGGGATTCTGGACAATGAACCAGCCGCATGTCAACTATTGCATCATAAGTGTGTCCCGCATCAAAATAATTCCTGATAATGTCTTCGGTGGCAGCCATAATTACAGATGAACTTTCTCAGCAATCAGCATCCGGACCTCTGCATGTCCGATATTCAGCATTTCCGGTTTGGAAATGATCGCCAGTGCGTCGCAGGGCCACACGGAGACAGACAGTCACTCACGCACACTACGGACAATGTAGAGTAATGCCGCCCTGCCCCCCTGCCCCCCCGCCACACCCAGACTCAGACTACTGCTTCTTGGAACGTCTTCATAACATGTTTTTAAGTGTCTTCTTAGCGTTTGGTATTGGATTTTTTTTATTAATTTTTTTATCATCAGTCTCTGTCAAGTGATGCCAGTTTCACATTTCGTATTACAGTTTCACATTTCGTATTACAGTTTCACATTTCGTATTACAGTTACACATTTTGTATTACAGTTTCACATTTCGTATTACAGTTACACATTTTGTATTACTTCTGATTTTGTGTTTTGCTTCATATATTACTGTAAGGGCTCGGAGCCAAGGTCACAATCTGGTCCTTTGACCTTTATGTCTTATTTTATTTTTTCCATATTTTAAACAGGGGTAGGCACGGTGGCGCAGCGGGTAGCCCTGCTGCCTCAAAGCAAGAAGGTTCTGTCCGTGCAGCGTTTGTGTGTTCTCTCTGGGTTCTCTCCAGGTTCTCCGGCGCCTTCCCACCTCCAAAAACATAGCTTGGATGAATCGGTCACACCAAATTGTCTGTAGGTGAGCGTGTGTGTGTGTGTGTGTGTGTGTGTGTGCGTGTGTTTCACGCCTCACAGTCCAGCACCACTCCCGCTTGACAAACAGCAGCACCGAGCATCGCCCATGGCTATCAGGGTAATGTAACACACCCCGATAACAGCGCCGGCGTCAGGCAGCTGGTCCACACGCGTGTCACACTCACCAACGTCGCTGCTCAGAGTGGTCGTCAACAGACATCAAACAAGCTTCCCGTGAAACAGACGAACACTGAAATGATGGACTATGTTTCATGTACCATTGCTCATGCAGCATAAAGCAAAGGGACACGCCCACATGTTTCTGGACCAGCTTCGGTGCCTTTCGGTTCTGTATCCCCTGCTGGCCTTTCTTCTCCTGCCTCTCCCCTCGCACTCCAGAAGCACCTTTAGCGTACCTACGATCTCTGTGTTCCTTGTAGCTGCGTCTAACACTGGAATGTGAATAAAACACACACACACACACACACACACACACACACACACACACATGCTGCACCCGGCTTCTACGACAATATGAATTTCATTAGTTATCCACTGCTGTGAGGCAATTATCCTGCGTGGTTCTTTTCTTTCATTGTGCGATCTACAAATATAAACTAGATTACATCAGTGGGAGTTCCCAGTGCACGGCTTTTATGTGCACATGATGTAGGAATGTTAGCTTTATTTTTGTCTTATCAGATATTTGCTAAGGGACCTTGTTTTGACAAAAAAGAAAAAAGAAAAAAAAGGAGATTCAAATGTCTCCAAAATAGTCCAAATGAGATGCAGGCTTTTATTTATTTATTTATTCATTTCGACCATGTAAACAACAAAGAATGAAATAATAAAACAACGCCAAATACATGCGCACACATATACATAAACATACACATAATTACATATATATACTGTACACACATATATAAAGACATATTCACACATGTAACATTCATTAACAATAACTCAAATAATAAATAATAGCCATAAGGCACTAACTATACAATTTACGTGAGCGAAAAGGAATCGGAAGAAGTATGTACTTATTTAACCCTACCCCTTCTAAACTTAAACATTATCTTTACTTATCATTTTACTAGCTAATGTACATACCATTCTTTACCTTTATATAATCCACATTTTTTGCTAATGAAGATAGCAATCCCCCCCATGTTTGGACCCACTAGCGATAGTGTCAGTTATGACTGTTGGTTAAAGGAGGCGAGCCCTGTCCAAACACACGCTGGCCCAACATCCCATTTCAGGGTGATTCAGAATTGTGCAATTATTCCATATTACTGTACAAGACAGAGCGAACGTTACAACTTAGTTCTGCTGCTACTGTCTGACGTACTTTAGTACCATGTACCCCATATAAGACTACAGGTGTATATATATTTTTAAAAAATAATCTAATGAAAAAGGTTTTCCCATACTTAAATTCAAAGAAAGAAATATTCATATACAGTATTTCAAATATATGACACACACTTGAAATATTTAGAAAAAAAACATCCATAATCATGGCTTGTATTTCATGAGAATAAACAAATATGTTATCTCAAAGATATAAGAACGTTTCCTCAGATCAGCCAAAGAATAGACGACTTGGTCAGGCCTCTTTTAACATGAAGTTACCTCTTTACTATCTGACTTTACTTTTTTCAGAACAGTGGCTGTAACACAGCAAATACAGAAACCTCCCAGATGACTCATTGATCGCCATCTTCATCTTCCTCCTGCGCACGAAAACTACTAAAATCGTCTTCTTCAGTAAATTCCACAAATCATTGTAAAAGCCTCAGGATTCAAAAAGCGCCAAAGTCCAAATAATTATGGTACATTTATTCAGGCGTGTTCGGTGAGTTGGAAGGAGGAACAGTGAAGCTACAAGGAAGAGACGTAAAGAAGGGAGAGGACTTCAGGTACCTCGGGTCAACAGAGCAGAGTGATGGAGAGAATGTGGAAAGGAGGTGAAGAATCGTGTGCAGGCAGGCTGGAACGGGGGGAGGAAAGTATCAGGTGTGCTCTGTGATAGGACGAAGGGACAGGTCTACAAGACAGTGGTGAGGACAGCCATGATGGACGGCTTAGAGACAGTGGTGAGGACAGCCATGATGGACGGCTTAGAGACGGTGGTGAGGACAGCCATGATGGACGGCTTAGAGACAGTGGTGAGGACAGCATGATGGACGGCTTAGAGACAGTGGTGAGGACAGCCATGATGGACGGCTTAGAGACAGTGGTGAGGACAGCTATGATGGACGGCTCAGAGACAGTGGTGAGGACAGCCATGATGGACGGCTTAGAGACAGTGGTGAGGACAGCATGATGGACGGCTTAGAGACAGTGGTGAGGACAGCCAAGATGGACGGCTTAGAGACAGTGGTGAGGACAGCTATGATGGACGGCTTAGAGACAGTGGTGAGGACAGCCATGATGGATGGCTTAGAGACAGTGGTGAGGACAGCCACGATGGACGGCTCAGAGACAGTGGTGAGGACAGCCACGATGGACGGCTCAGAGACAGTGGTGAGGACAGCCATGATGGACGGCTGAGAGACAGTGGTGAGGACAGCCATGATGGACGGCTTAGAGACAGTGGTGAGGACAGCCATGATGGATGGCTTAGAGACAGTGTCTCTGAGGAAAAGACAGGAGGCGGAGCTAGAAGTGGAAGAGATGAAGATGCTGAGGTTCTCCTTGGGAGTGACCAGGTTGGACAGGATTAGAAATGAGACAATAAGAGGGACAGTGAAGGTTAGACGTTTTGGAGACAAGGTCAGAGAGACCAGACTTTGATGGTTTGGACATGTCCAGAGGAGAGACAGGGACTATATCGGTAGAAGGATGCTGAGGATGGAACTGCCAGGGAACAGGACTAGAGGACGACCCAGGAGAAGAGACATGGACGTAGTGAGGGAGGACATGAGAGTGGCTGGTGTTGGGGAGGACGATGCAAAGGACAGGACTAGAGGACGACCCAGGAGACGAGACATGGACGTAGTGAGGGAGGACATGAGAGTGGCTGGTGTTGGGGAGGACGATGCAAAGGACCGGGTGAAGTGGAGACGGTTAGAGGAGGAACAGATTGAGAATCGTTGACGTTGTACGTCAGACCAACGTGTTTGGTGATGAACGTTTCAACATGAACGTCTGTGTTTCTAATCTCTGCTTTCCATTCACGTTGAGTCACTGCTAACCCTTGAGCTACGATAAGAAAGCAAAATGCATGAATCACGCAGATGTGGACAGTCTCAACACGTTTGACCAGCAAAAGGAGGACATTTCATCAAATCTTTGTCTCAAGCATTATGTCCAAGCAGAATTGGCCATAATGGTGGTCTGTTGTTCCCACAGCCCCAAACCGGTGGCTGTTTCCTCTTGGAACCTTGAATCATACCTGCAGGTCTGAATGAACCACAGAACCGTGTTTACTTTGTCACTAGCAAGGAACAGAGTACAACTACTTCAATCAACTGAAATATCTCAAGTCATCGTAAGTTTGTAACAAATGGCAAATTATCAAGACCTGGAAAGAAGCTCGTTGTCAAAGGCATTTGTGTGTGTACTAAGCCTATTACATATATGACATGCATACGACCCCCCCAGCCAATCCAGGACACCGCCGCCTGCTCATTGGCCAGAACGTGCACGAGAGACCCAATCACGTAGCGACATGGATTCCACGTGTGTGTGTCGTCTTCCAGTGGCAAGTCAAAGGGGCAAGGCCAGCAGGCTTGAATGGCATGAACCCACGGGAATGCCACTCCCTCACCTACCACGGTCAGACCCCCCCCCCCCCCGGTATAAGGAACTGGACCTTCCTCCCATCTTCCACTGAGTTTCACAGGAGAAGCAAACAGCTATGGCTAACAAGTGGCCGTTGTGTCTGACTCTGTCGGCCATCGTAGCTGCTTGGCACAGCGGTACATACATTATTCTGCCTCAGACTCCCAGACAGACGAGAATATTCATATTATTAGAAGCTTAGCCTTGTTGTACTTGTGTAAGTACTCTGCCTGTTTCAGAGATTGAATTATTGATTACTGACTTATTTCTTTCAACAGAGGCGAAGACTGCTGTGAGCAATTCGTCCATGTCCCAGATACCTGAAGAAATAACAGGTAAGCGTGTCGCTAGGATGTGTACATTTACTCAATGTGTAAGTATTCACTTTAAAACCTCTTTGTAGGCGTGAGTCCCATCCACAATGGCCAGGTTTGCAGTACATGGGGTAATTTCCATTTTAAGACCTTTGACGGGGATGTTTTCCAATTGCACTCCACCTGCAACTACGTCCTGGCCTCTTCCTGCCGGGGCCACTTCAGTGACTTCAACATCCAGCTAAGAAGAGAAGAGGCAGAGGGCCCCCCCACCATCAAAAGCATCATGATGAAACTGGACGGCTCCGTGCTGGAGCTCTCCAGAGGATCCGTGATTGTGAACGGCAAAGCGTAAGTTCTTCCGAAACATTTTCCACCATCTGCAGATTGTATTGCTTCAGCGTGGTTATACTGGCAGGACCTAATTACTATATGCTGCACTGCAAAAAAAAAAAACCTAAACAGGAACAAAATGTATTTAACTCAATGAGCATTAACAGAAAAAGACTTATAAATCTATAAATAAACACACTGGTTAGTTTATAGCTAATCCATGTTGCTAAAGAAATGTTTACAAAGAAGAAACACTTGATGCCTTATTTAATATGCTGTAATCCATTGCAAGGGTGGGCTTGTGAGTAAATAATATCTAAACAGATTGATAATATAATAATAATAACATAAAACTTCTCGTATTAAATTCATCACTGAAGTCAATAAGCTGTTTTGTTCTGGATACATATGATATGATGTTTATGTACTACTACTACCTTTAGCTTAATCTCAAGTGTAACTTGATCTGCAGACCATTTTCCCTGTAGTTGTATTAATACACAGCTGTGGAATCCATGTATTAATACACAGCTGTGTATTAATACACTCCCATGAACTCGCTACCAGCGTCTCAGAACTGAAGAAGCCTCTTGGAGGTGAAACTTGAACAAGTCCAGTAGATTCTTCTTCTTTTCTTGTGCTGTTTGTGATTTATAATGAGGATAATGATGTCGCTTATTTTTGGGGCAGAGCAATTCTACCGTTCAGTCAAGCAGGAGTGCTCGTTGAGGAAACGCCCACCTATATCAAAATCAAAGCAAAGCTGGGACTGGTTGCTCTCTGGAATCAGGATGACTCATTTTTGGTAGGATTATGGCTGCACATAAATATTTTCAATGATTATTATTGTTGGATAAATTGTATATCAGATCCGGGATTCATAATGTGAATGATGTCATCACTAACCCAACGTAAGTTAAAGGAGCCGAGGCTTCATGAATGTCACTAAGATGATATTGATTGTTTTGGTCTCACAGGTGGAGGTAGACCTGAAGTTTAAGAACCACACCTGCGGGCTCTGTGGCGACTTCAACGGGGTCCAGCTGCACGACGAGTTCTACAGCCATGGGAAGTTTAGAGCCACTCCTTGAAGTAACTCCGAATAAGAGCGGCAAAAGAAAGGAGCTGTTTTTATTAAATATTTTACGTTGTGTTAACAGGTGTGAAGATATCACCCTTAGATTTTGGTAATTTCTGGAAGATGGATGGGCCAACTGAATCCTGTTCTGACTATTCACTGGAATCACAGTGGAGCTGTAACGACACGGTCAGTATTCATTCAATAATATCAGAATACTTTATGGATCCCAGTGGGAAATTCAGCACATGCACACTAACGGGCTGCTGTGTGTCTTTAGGATAGGATAAGTTGCAGTTACAAACACATTTAGTACACATTAAACAAACATACCACTGGTGAGAGGTGCCGGGTAGGGGTGGTAATACTTAATCTTAACCCACCTTCTCCTCATTGACTACGCACCCGCGAAGGAGAACAAAGAACCGGAAGAGGGTTTGGTAGAACCCTACAGTTGGAGTTGCCTGTATGCCCCCCCCCCCCCTCGGTCTGTTCGGGGACTTCAACGCCCATGTTGGCAATGACAGTGAGACCTGGAGGGGCGTGATTTGGAGAAATGCCCCCCCTTGATCAGAACCCGAGTGGTGTTTTGTTATTGGACTTCTGTGCTTGTCACAGATTGTCCATAACAAACACCATGTTCAAGCATAAGGGTGTCTATATGTGCACTTGGCACCAGGACACCCTAGGCCGCAGTTCAATGATCGACTTTGTAGTCGTCTCACCGGACTTGCGGCCGCATGTCTTGGACACTCAGGTGAAGAGAGGGGCGGAGCTGTCAACCGACCATCACCTGGTGGTGACTCAACTCGGATGGTGGGGGAGGATGCTGGACAGACCTGGCAGGCCCAAACGTATTGTGAGGGTCTGTTGGGAACGTCTGGCAGAATCTCCGGTCAGAAGGAGTTTTAACTCCCACCTCCGGGGGAGCTTCGACCATGTACCGGGGGAGGCAGGGGACATTGAGTCCGAGTGGACCATGTTTGGTGCCTCCATTGTTGAAGCGGCCGATCGGTGCAGTGGCCGTAAAGTGGTCGGTGCCTGTCGTGGCGGCAATTCCAGAACCTCTTGGTGGACACCGGTGGTGAGGAATGCCGTCAAGCTGAAGAAGGAGTCCTATCAGGCCCTTTTGGCCTGTGGGACTCCAGAGGCAGCAGACAGGTACCGACAGACCAAGCGGAGTGCAGCTACGGTGGTCCCTCTTTTTAAGAAGGGGGACCGGAGAGTATAGTCCAACTACAGAGGGATCACACTCCTCAGCCTCCCTGGTAAGGTCTATTCAGGGGTACTGGAGAGGAGGGTCCGACGGATATTCGAACCTTGGATTCAGGAGGAGCAATGTGGTTTTCGTCCTGGCCGTGGAACTGTGGACCAGCTCTACACCATCGGCAGGGTCCTTGAGGGTGCATGGGAGTTTGCCCAACCAGTCCACATGTGTTTTGTGGATTTGGAGAAGGCATTTGACCGTGTTCCTCGGGGAGTCCTGTGGGGAGTGCTCCGGGAGTACGGGGTGTCGGACCCCTTGATACGGGGTGTCCACTCCCTATATGACCGGTGCCAGAGCTTGGTCCGCATTGCTGGCAGTAAGTCGGACCTATTTCCAGTGCGGGTTGGACTCCGTCAGGGCTGCCCTTTGTCACCGATTCTGTTCAGAACCTTTATGGACAGAATTTCTAGGTGCAGCCAGGGGGTTGAGGGGGTTCGGTTTGGTGACCTCAGGATTGGGTTGCTGCTTTTTGCCGATGATGTGATCCTGTTGGTTACATCAGGCCACGCCCTCCAGCTCTCACTGGATCGGTTCTCTCTCACTGGATCCGAGGCCATGGTTCTCAGAGTAACCATGGTTCTCAGAGGGTGGAGAATAACCTTCTGGCAAACCTTTCAGCTGAAACTTGGGAATTTAGCTTGATCCAATTTGGCAGGTGGTTCCCAGTTTATTTGCATTTCGAGTACCAAGGAGAGACTTGGTAGCACTAAGTCCTTGCCAATTATGTTCCACATGAACATCAATGTACTAGAATATTATATTCCAGTATATGTACAAATAGTAAAGATGTTTTACTCATGCACTTAAAATGAAAGTGAATGCAGCTTGAAATGTGACAGTGTCTTCAGATTCAGTGGTGTCATCTCTTTCTTACAGAGATTGAAATTAGATATTTGTATTCAACTCATATTATGTAATATTATCATATTATGTCAAAAGATATTAAATACAGTTACAGTAAAGTTGTACTTATTGAGGTGCAATACAATAAATAGTTAAACATACTTAGTTACATTTCACCACTGGCTGTCAAGCACATCTCAAGTGTCTGGCAAAATGTTTGCACCCTTTTCTTTTCCTCTCTTTAATTTTCTGTTTGCCTGCCTGTCCTGTAGAAACCTCTGTGCGAGCAAATCCTTTCTGGGCCAGCCTTTAAAAGCTGCCACAGCCTGCTGGATATTACCTCCTTCACTTCGGCCTGCATCGCAGACCTCTGCTACTGTGGCAACAACACAGATGAACATGCGGACTTCTTCTGCCTGTGCAACACTGTGTCTGAGTTCTCTAGACAGTGCGCCCATGCTGGTGGCAAGCCCCACAACTGGAGGACCAAAGAGCTCTGCTGTAAGTTCATTCATTGTGCACTGCTTATTAAACTTTTCACAGATGATGAATATTTTTATTAGATAGAAAGTTAGAGTACAAGTACAGTCACACAGTAGCATGTATTACAGTACAAACAGTCAAACATCCTGTCTAAGAGGAGCATTTCAAAAAAGCCCTTCCGGTCTTGTTTCCGTTGAAAGTCCTCCGTACATAAATCATCGACATTTAACAATACAAATAAAACTAAACTAAACTAACGATAGGACTTTCTTGTACAAACTGGGCTTTCTCTACACATTCTGAGCATGGATTCTATGTCCTTTCCAATCATTTCAGAATAGACCTGGCAAGTAACAAGATAATGTACACTTTCTCTAGGACTAGAGGTTTACACCATGGCAATTGTAGAGTCATGGCTTTGGATGAAAGTCACTTGGACAAAACTTCAGAAAAATTTCCCTCAAATTAAATGTTGGAATTTCTTAAAAGGGCATCGTTAATTTACTACCACAATTGGTTTCCAATAGTTTTGTCGTAAACTGACTTGGTCGTACATTGCTCTATGTTAAATTAATGCATGTATATTACGATACTGCAGGGGTCAGCAACCTTTTTCACGACTCGTGCCAGTTTACAATTTACTTAAGCCTAAAGTGCCAACACTTACTTTTTTAATAAAATAATTTGTAAATTATCTGCTTTTACAGTTTTTGCAGTATTTAAACATGTTCACTGACCTACCAAGTGCCTTAATTGACCCTTATATGTAATTGTATACATCAATGTTTAGCATACTTAGCTAGCGCTGTTTTTACTGATGCCGTTTTTTCTGTGTTTTGCCTCAAAATGCCGCCGTACACTTGATGTCCTACACTCCACACTTTCACAGCAAAGGGCGCATATCACCCAGTCTACTCTGGAAATAAATCCACACTATGTTGGAAAGAACGACTGGAACTTTGTTTACTCGCCATGCTAACACTGCTGCTAGATAGCCGACTGCACTCCCAAGAGTATTGCAGTAATGCGCTGAATCAAGGATCGGCATGATTACATCTGCACACTTGCAGCGTAATGATTTACACTACGTATTAAACACTTACCGTATTGGCCCGAATATAACACGATGTTTTTTGCATTGAAATTAGGCTGAAAAAGTCGGGTCGTGTTATATTCGGGGTCTAGACATTATACCCATTCTGAACGCTAGATGGCGCCAGATATCGTTACAACGAATGGCGAACTGAACTCCCCAGGCTAAAGCAAACGCCTATCATTATTTTATTGCGATGTTTTTCCTTATTCATATGTTGTGAGATGTGTCTGTGTGTGTGTGCGTGTGTGTGTGTGTGTGTGTGTGTGTGCGTGTGCGCGTGTCCAGCTGGGGCGTGTCCCGCCGGAGTGAGCGAGTGTGTGAGAGAGAAAGAGAGAGAGTGCAACTAGGAGACAGAGATATGCGAGCAATAGGAGGAAACGGAGTTTTGTTTAACAGTGCAAGTAAAATAAAGCAGCTTCAGTGATTCAGCACGTCTGGCCGGCGTCCATCTTGTGTTGCTGCGCTTCAGCCTTCGTCCCCAGCGTGGTCTGAAAGTTAACCCCGGAGGTGCTGGAGAACAACGATCTCCCCAGTTAGACTTCACTTTGATGGTTCATGCAGTTATTGCAATTTTGTTGTTTTATCACAGTAGATTAGTTTATTTACATTTTAAAAACCAGAAGCCATTCATTTACAAATGTGATTGCACTTTAGTTCACATATTTAAATGTTCAGATATTAAGATTGTGAGACAGTTTTTGCATGATTTGAATGTGGCAAAATAACATGCTTTTTCTCTCGAATTTATTGTTATAATCATTTGTTTCAGATGTACTGTAATTATTTTCTGTATAAAAATTGAATTTGGTGTTCAAAAAGTATTTTCTCAAACTTGAGTCTTGAAAAAGAGGGGGTCGTATTATATCCGGGGTCGTGTTATATTCGGGCCAATACGGTATTAGTTTAATTGGTATTTAAGAACATTTAGTGTGCTCCATTTCTTGTAAAGTGTTAAATATAATAATAAAATATAAAAAATAAAATTGTGGCCTAGTGGTAGGCGCTGTTGCCTCACAGCAAGGAGGTCATGGGTTCGAATCCGACTTGTATCAGTGTAAAAAAAAAAGGTATGAAGATATGGCTATTGTGGAAGTTAGCATCACACACCCCACGCCAAATCCACACACGGGTCTCTCAAAGGTTGGCGTTGTTATGCTCTTTGGTCGGAGAAAATACATTACATCAAAGTGATGATATAATTAAACTGGTCACGATGCATGTATTCACAGGGAAGTCATGCCCCTACAAGATGGAGTACAAGGAGTGTGGGAGCCCCTGTGCTGATACCTGCTCGAACCCGGAGGCCAGCCACACCTGTGACAGCCACTGTATAGATGGATGTTTCTGCCCTGCAGGTACCTCAGAGTGACGATCACGTGAATACAATGTTTCATTGCAGTAAAATGTTGGCTGTTTTCAGGCACAGTGCTCGATGATTTAAACGGAAATGGTTGCGTCCCACTGAGCAAGTGCTCCTGTAGCTATAACAGCAAGATCTTTGGGCCTGGAGAGTCCTACTCCAGTAACTGCAAAAAATGGTACGATACGCAATGTGTTTAACTGTATGTCAAGGGAACATTAAAGATAATAGAAGATTAAAACAAAACATGAAAACATAGAAAAGACTTTGTTTGAATATAAATCAGTTGTGGAAACGACTGATAATGAATTATATACTAACAGTTTGTGTGAAAGCGGTCAGTGGACGTGCACGGAGGAGAGCTGCCCAGGCACCTGCTCTTTGGAGGGAGGGGCTCACATCAATACCTTTGATGGGAAAATGTACACCTTCCATGGGGACTGCTCCTACATTGTGACTAAGGTAGAACAAAACAGCATCTCTCTCTCTCTCTGTGTTCTGAAACTCATGTTTGCCGAAGAGGTTTGATTTAATTTGTCTGCAAACAGAACCATTCTAATTACAAATGGGTGGGGATTACACACACACACACACACACACACACACACACAAGTGGTGTAATGTCAGTCAAGCAACATAATGGATGCCAAATTGATGGAGTAAGATCGGTTTATAATACCTGGTACTGCATGAGGAACTGTGGTACTGCATGATGAAGTCTGGAGGGACAGACTTTACTTTTTTCAGAACAGTGGCTGTAACACAGCAAATACAGAAACCTCCCAGATGACTCATTGATCGCCATCTTCATCTTCCTCCTGCGCACGAAAACTACTAAAATCGTCTTCTTCAGTAAATTCCACAAATCATTGTAAAAGCCTCAGGATTCAAAAAGCGCCAAAGTCCAAATAATTATGGTACATTTATTCAGGCGTGTTCGGTGAGTTGGAAGGAGGAACAGTGAAGCTACAAGGAAGAGACGTAAAGAAGGGAGAGGACTTCAGGTACCTCGGGTCAACAGAGCAGAGTGATGGAGAGAATGTGGAAAGGAGGTGAAGAATCGTGTGCAGGCAGGCTGGAACGGGGGGAGGAAAGTATCAGGTGTGCTCTGTGATAGGACGAAGGGACAGGTCTACAAGACAGTGGTGAGGACAGCCATGATGGACGGCTTAGAGACAGTGGTGAGGACAGCCATGATGGACGGCTTAGAGACGGTGGTGAGGACAGCCATGATGGACGGCTTAGAGACAGTGGTGAGGACAGCCATGATGGACGCCCTAGAGACAGTGGTGAGGACAGACATGATGGACGGCTCAGAGACAGTGGTGAGGACAGCCATGATGGACGACTTAGAGACGGTGGTGAGGACAGCCACGATGGACGGCTCAGAGACAGTGGTGAGGACAGCCATGATGGACGGCTTAGAGACAGTGGTGAGGACAGCCATGATGGACGGCTTAGAGACAGTGGTGAGGACAGCCATGATGGACGGCTTAGAGACAGTGGTGAGGACAGCCATGATGGACGGCTTAGAGACAGTGGTGAGGACAGCCATGATGGACGGCTTAGAGACAGTGGTGAGGACAGCCACGATGGACGGCTTAGAGACAGTGGTGAGGACAGCCATGATGGACGGCTTAGAGACAGTGGTGAGGACAGCCACGATGGACGGCTTAGAGACAGTGGTGAGGACAGCCATGATGGACGGCTTAGAGACAGTGGTGAGGACAGCCATGATGGACGGCTTAGAGACAGTGGTGAGGACAGCCATGATGGACGGTTAGAGACAGTGGTGAGGACAGCCATGATGGACGGTTAGAGACAGTGGTGAGGACAGCCATGATGGACGGCTTAGAGACAGTGGTGAGGACAGCATGATGGACGGCTTAGAGACAGTGGTGAGGACAGCCATGATGGACGGCTTAGAGACAGTGGTGAGGACAGCCATGATGGACGGTTAGAGACAGTGGTGAGGACAGCCATGATGGACGGCTTAGAGACAGTGGTGAGGACAGCATGATGGACGGCTTAGAGACAGTGGTGAGGACAGCCATGATGGACGGCTTAGAGACAGTGGTGAGGACAGCCATGATGGACGGCTCAGAGACAGTGGTGAGGACAGCCATGATGGACGTCTCAGAGACAGTGGTGAGGACAGCCATGATGGACGGTTAGAGACAGTGGTGAGGACAGCCATGATGGACGACTTAGAGACAGTGGTGAGGACAGCATGATGGATGGCTTAGAGACAGTGGTGAGGACAGCCATGATGGACGGCTCAGAGACAGTGGTGAGGACAGCCATGATGGACGGCTCAGAGACAGTGGTGAGGACAGCCATGATGGACGGCTTAGAGACAGTGGTGAGGACAGACACGATGGACGGCTTAGAGACAGTGGTGAGGACAGACACGATGGACGGCTTAGAGACAGTGGTGAGGACAGACACGATGGACGGCTTAGAGACAGTGGTGAGGACAGCCATGATGGACGGCTTAGAGACAGTGGTGAGGACAGCCATGATGGACGGCTTAGAGACAGTGGTGAGGACAGCCATGATGGATGGCTCAGAGACAGTGGTGAGGACAGCCATGATGGACGGCTTAGAGACAGTGGTGAGGACAGCCATGATGGACGGTTAGAGACAGTGGTGAGGACAGCCATGATGGACGGATTAGAGACAGTGGTGAGGACAGCCATGATGGACGGCTTAGAGACAGTGGTGAGGACAGCCACGATGGACGGCTCAGAGACAGTGGTGAGGACAGCCATGATAGACGGCTTAGAGACAGTGGTGAGGACAGCCATGATGGACGGCTCAGAGACGGTGGTGAGGACAGACATGATGGACGGCTCAGAGACAGTGGTGAGGACAGACATGATGGACGGCTCAGAGACAGTGGTGAGGACAGCCATGATGGACGGCTCAGAGACAGTGGTGAGGACAGACACGATGGACGGCTCAGAGACAGTGGTGAGGACAGACACGATGGACGGCTTAGAGACAGTGGTGAGGACAGACACGATGGACGGCTTAGAGACAGTGGTGAGGACAGCCATGATGGACGACTTAGAGACAGTGGTGAGGACAGCCATGATGGACGGCTTAGAGACAGTGGTGAGGACAGCCATGATGGACGGCTTAGAGACAGTGGTGAGGACAGCCATGATGGATGGCTCAGAGACAGTGGTGAGGACAGCCACGATGGACGGCTTAGAGACAGTGGTGAGGACAGACACGATGGACGGCTTAGAGACAGTGGTGAGGACAGACACGATGGACGGCTTAGAGACAGTGGTGAGGACAGCCACGATGGACGGCTTAGAGACAGTGGTGAGGACAGCCATGATGGACGGCTTAGAGACAGTGGTGAGGACAGCCATGATGGACGGCTTAGAGACAGTGTCTCTGAGGAAAAGACAGGAGGCGGAGCTAGAAGTGGAGGAGATGAAGATGCTGAGGTTCTCCTTGGGAGTGTCCAGGTTGGACAGGATTAGAAATGAGACAATAAGAGGGACAGTGAAGGTTAGACGTTTTGGAGACAAGGTCAGAGAGACCAGACTTTGATGGTTTGGACATGTCCAGAGGAGAGACAGGGGAGAATGTTACATGAATAAATTGACACATTTTCTGATGTCGGTCAGCAACGATCGTCCCTTCTTTGAAAGACCAGCAGCCGCCATTCTCTCTCTCTCTCTCTCTCTCTCTCTCTCTCTCTCTCTCTCATCCCAGCCGGTCAGACCGTCCACCATGAGTCTTAGGTTCTGTCCAAGGTTTCTGCCTGTTAAAGGGAAGTTTTTCCTTGCCTCCGTCTCCAGAGTTCTTGCTCTTGTGGGTCAGGTTGGGTTCTGTGTTTCCCTGCTAATCCTGTAAAGCCTTGAGACGACTTCCTGTTCTGATCTGGAGCTACAGAAATGAAACTGAATTGAATTGAATTGAATTGAATTGAAGCATTGTTATTATTTGTTAGAAATCGGAGACATGCAGAAATAAGCTGATGAACGTTTTGGTTTGCAGCTCCGTCCCTACTCCGCTTTGTCCCGGTCCATTTCCGTGTCTCATTAGCATATGCTGCTGTTTGTCATTTTAGGATTGCGATGGAGCCCAGTTTGTGGTGCAGGGAGAACTGGTGCAGTGTGGACTGACCGACACTGAAACCTGCCTCAAATCCGTTACTTTGGGTTTGTCTGGAGGGGCTAACGTGAGTGTGACACACACACGCACACACACACGCACACACACACGCACACACGCACACACACACACACGCACACACACACACTCACACACACACACACGCACACACACGCACACACACACACACGCACACACACACACACACACACGCACACACACGCACACACACACACACGCACACACACGCACACACACACACACGCACACACACACGCACACACACACGCACACACACACGCACACACACACACACACACACACACACACACACCTTCCACATTTTCTTCTCACAAAAGCATGTCTTCTTCTTTCTGAAACAATGTTCTTCCTTTGAATATGTGTCTTGTTTCTTTTCGGTGAAGCTGATCACCATCCAGCCCAGCGGCGGCGTTTTTGTGAATGGCATCTACGCTCAGCTACCCTTCTCTGCCGGTGAGACTCTCTACGCGCGCACAAATCCAAACATGCTGGGCATTATTTAAAATGTAGAGACAATCATTTATTAATCATTTTAACTGCAATTGACAACAGCAGATGAGATTTTTTTCGCAATGTAAATTCTATTCTGGATTTGATGCCTGCGACACAACAGCTGGAACAATATGTCCGTGTTTAACAACAACACTAAGTAAGCATTTGAAGAGAGGAACTTTTGCCTGGAATTCTGAACCATTCTTGCCTGAAGTTGTTCAACATTCCAAGGTTTCCCTTGTTGTTGTTGTTTTTAAGATAGTGGCGCAGTGGGTAGTGCAGTTGCCCCACAGCAAGAAGGTTCCTTGAAGGGTCAAGGATCGGATAAAAATGGTCAAATAATGGATTTTCATGCTGGAAGTTGTGATTTTCAGAGTTAACCAAAAATGACCCTCTGGGAGTTTATATATATAAACTGCTGGTGTTACTCCTAAATTACTCGGAGGCAGGGTCTGTTCTAAAATGTAAAATCAAATAATATTAAATGTAAAGACATTTCATTTGTCGTCCCCTCTTCCATCGCTTTAACTCTGCCCACCAACACCAGCTGGGATCTCCGCCTTCAGAGCGTCCTCCTTCTTCCTGATCGTGCAGACGTCCATTGGGATGTCGTTGGAGGTGCAGCTGCAGCCAGTCATGCAGCTCTACGTCATGGTGAACGCCGACTACCGGGCCAAGACCTGCGGTATGGTGAAATGATCAGCCCGGCTCCTCAGACGGAAAACATCTCTTTCATATTGTGGCATCGTTGGATGCTTGATTCGGTCAATAGCAATAATTGAACAGGGAAATCTACATACTTGCAGAAAGCAATGATGCCTTTTAACCTGCTAGTAATCTGGTAGTAGATGACACGTCGATATCCTCATAAAGATTCAAGATTCAAGATACTTTATTGTCATGATGCGAACATAATAAAATCGTGAGAAGGCCCACGGCTTAAGGCACACATCGGAACATAATCAAATCAAAAATTCTCTCTCTTATAGAAACAATATATATATACACAGAGAGAGTGAGAATCACAAGCAATGGTGCAAAATAGCAGCAGCAGCAACAGGGTCCCATAAAGCGTCCCAGATCGCTACGAGGGAACGACTGCTTTCACAGCTCGGGGGAAGAAGCTGTTCCTGAGCCTCGCTGTGCTGCTTCTTATTGTCCTGAACCGCCTCCCTGATGGGGGTGGGACAAACAGTCTGTGGCCCGGGTGGGTGGGGTCTGTGGGCGGGACAAACAGTCTGTGGCCCGGGTGGGTGGGGTCTGTGGGCGGGACAAACAGTCTGTGGCCCGGGTGGGTGGGGTCTGTGGGCGGGACAAACAGTTTGTGGCCCGGGTGGGTGGGGTCTGTGGGCGGGACAAACAGTCTGTGGCCCGGGTGGGTGGGGTCTGTGGGCGGGACAAACAGTCTGTGGCCCGGGTGGGTGGGGTCTGTGGGCGGGACAAACAGTCTGTGGCCCGGGTGGGTGGGGTCTGTGGCGATGCGTCTGGCCCTCCTCTGGACTCTGGAGGTGTAAACAGAGTCCAAATCAGGCAGACGGTGACCCACAATCCCCTGAGCTGTCCTCACCACCCGGGATAGGTCCTTCCTGTCCTGCGCCGTGCAGCTGCCGTCCCACACGGTCGCACTGAGACACAGGATGGTGTCAAGGTCTTCATTTTCAAAGCGAATTCTGGCATCCAGACAGCGGGACGCGTTTCGTAGTGCCGTAGTCAGAAGCGTCTGATGCCACTGAAGAACACGGCGTGTGGCTTTTTGTCACTTCTGTCATCATTGGTGTTTTTAATTCTCTGAAGCAAATCTCCACAGAGGCACATCTGTTACTATGGACACAGCTTTTGTGCGACCACATGACTTGCTAGTTTACCTCCACAGTCTGTCCCACCGATGCGGGACAGCGTCTCAATCGGTGGGACGCTTGGTCACCCTAATGCACACACAATCCTAACAGGCACGTCTTCCATGTAACCCTCATGACGGCTAGTGGCTGCGAGGGGACACCAGAACGCAGACAGAGACAGAGATTCAAAGCTCCATTTGCTCTACTAGGCCCTCTACTGGATAAACAATGTATAACAGGCAAATGTATCAGTTAAGAGCAATTAGAAACTGCCAGCTAAATAAAGTATATAATTATTATATTGAATGAAATCACAATCAGACTCCGGTCCACACAATAAACACAATGTGAGAGATCTCCACGGTGGTTCACGCCCCGACCGACAATTCACTCCTCGAACCAGCGGGGGTGTGGCCGGCCGGCGAGGCTTCGGACGCCACGTTCATACGTCATTGATACCTGCTTCACATAGCACGGCCTGGATTACTCGTCAATACAGAACGTGCTATTTATCCTCATCTATACAGGAACACTTTGCAATGCTCTTTTATTGATATTGTTCGGGTTTTCCTTAACCCTCCCCGGTTCTTCTTCTCCGTGTGGGTGCGTGGTCAATAAAGAGGATTTGGGTCATGATTAAGATATTTATATAATATGCAGATCAATACAAGTTGGTTCAGATATCAGCGCTGAGGTTCGATCCTGCTCCGTGTGTGAGTCTCAGGTCCGAACAAAGGGCCGCCCTCTGCGTCCGCGTCTTTCTATGTCCATGAGTCCGGCCCCCTCCAGGTGGGGGTCCCGCCCCAGCCAATCTAAGCCCATGTTTATCTGTGTTGTGTGACGTCACTGTTGTGATGCGTTCAATTGAAATCAGTCATTACAATAACAAACTAAATGTGGTGCGTTCCTAGTGGTGTCGGCGTGTAATTACTTTGTGGAATCCCATCTAAATACGTAAATTCCCTACAATATCTTTTGTTGACATGAGAGAATAAGATAATAATAATGCTGCATTGATTTTATACAGCTCCTTTCTAGGTACTCAGACCCTTTACATGTGCATCATTCAATCACTCCATACTCGGTAAGGTGACGGGGCGGGGCCGCACCATCGGTCCTCCTGACCCCACCGACATTCACCCGTTCACTACATTCACACAGGCAACGTGGGTGAAGCGTCTGAGCCGGGAATCGAACCGCCAACCTCTCGATCATAGGACGACCCGCGCCACCGTCGCCCCACCAAGCTTTATGCTCGCCTAGATGATAAAGCTATAGTTATTTTATTATTGTGAAATACTTTGTGCTTTTTATATCTATTATTATGTTTTACTTCTTTACCTACAGAATGGCATTTTAACGTTATGGTGTCATTATGGTGCCTTGCAGGTCTGTGTGGAAACTTCAACAGCAACCAAGCTGATGACTTCCTAAAGCTCAGCGGCGTTCCAGACGCCACAGCGGCCGGCTTCGCCAACAGCTGGAAGACGCGTGCTGGTTGCCCGAATGTTAAGAGCAACTTTGAGAACCCATGTAGTCTTAGTCTGGAAAATGGTAGTTCTGAATCCTTCAGATTACATCTCGTCGCTGTGGGTTTTATCAGAATGACTCACGTTGGTCTTTTTTGCCAATAACAGAGAAGTATGCCCAGTACTGGTGCTCCAAACTCAGTGACCCTCAGGGTGCGTTCACTGACTGTCATGCTGAGATCAGTGCAGAGACTTACCAAGAGGTGAGTCCCACAGCTCGTACATGTTCGTATGGCAGGAGCCAGCTTGCAGGGAATCTTACTGAGTGTTTCTTGTTCTTGTTGTTCCTGGAAGAACTGCATGTATGACAGCTGTAACTGTGAGAACAGTGAAGACTGCATGTGTGCTGCAGTTTCTGCCTATGCCCATGCTTGTGCAGCTGCAGGGATCCTGATCAAGAGCTGGAGGAAGACCATCTGTGGTAAGTAATGGGTGAAGTGTCATTGTTCACAAACATCTTTCTCTTCAACTGAAGAAGATAGGGACTAAAAGCAAATCAAACGCAGATGGGTTTTTCAAAAACTTGATTTCTTAGCATAAAAGGTTCTGAAATTAATCTTGGAGCTCTTGCTTTTGATATTTGAAAATTTGGACGGCGATCAGTTCTGCTTGATACATTTACGTAGTGTGGTTGAAGACACTTTACCTCTCATCCTTCTTCTTCAGTTCTAAATGACTGGTAGAGAGTCCAGACACTTTTATACTCCTCTCATCTTCCGTTCCTGTCTAAGATTTTTGAGAAAGCAGTTACAAGTCATCTGTATTAATTCTTACAAGACAATCAGTTGTTTGAGGTTTTCCAGTCGGGTTTCAGAGCTCATCATAGCACAGAGACAGCATTAGTTAAAGTCACCAATGACCTTTTAATAGCGTCTGATAATGGACTTGTCTCCGTGCTTATTTTATTAGATCTCAGTGCAGCCTTTGACACAATAGATCATCAGATTCTGTTACAGAGGCTGGAACAGTCTGTTGGTGTTAGAGGATCTGCATTGAACTGGTTTAGATCATATTTATCTGATAGATTTCAGTTTGTACGTGTTCATGATGAATCCTCTACGTACACTGAAGTTAAATATGGAGTTCCACAGGGTTCAGTGTTTGGACCTATTCTGTTCACGCTGTATATGCTTCCCTTAGGTAACATTATAAGAAAACACTGTATAAATCTCTGCTGCTATGCAGATGACACACAATTATACCTGTCAGTTTAGGAAGACAAAACCAACCAGTTAGTTAGTCTTCAAACTTGACGTATGGATATTAAATCCTGGATGACCAAATTTAAATAAAACTGAACTGAAGTATTGTTTTTTTTTTGTCCAAAAACATATCAGAAATATTTGTTCTAGTGATTGAAGTTCGTCTGGGGCCCAATCAAGCTTTGACTTTGATTGGGCCCCAGACCTCATACTTTCGAGCACCTCCCACAAGATACTATGAGGGACTCAGGCAAATGCCTTCCCCAAATCCAGAAAACATATGTTGACTGGTTGGGCGTACTCTCAAGAACCCTCGAGCACCCGATGGAGGGTGTAGGGTTGGTCTATTGTTTCACAACCGGGACAAAAACCACGTTGTTCCTCCTGCATCTGAGGTTTGACTGTCGATCAAATTCTCCTCTTCAGCACCCTGAAATAGACTTTCCCCGGGAGGCTGAGCGCCGTGAGCCCCCTGTAGTTGGAACAAACCCTCCACCACACCGGTCTGCCAGTCCAGAGACACTGTCTCCAAACGCCATGCAATATTACAGAGACGTGTCAACCAAGACAGTCCCTGCCCATCCAGAGACTTAAGATACTCAGGGCAAATCTCATCCACCCTCGGTGCCCTGCAACAAAGGAGCTTGACAACCATCCCAGTGACTTTAGCCCGGGTGATGGATGAGTCCACCGCTGATATCTCCCTCTCTGCTTTCTCCATAGAAGACATGGTAACATGATTGAGGAGACTCTCAATGTATTAATTCCAAAATACCAGTCTGCTGTGGGTTACAAAAATTTCAAAAAGCAGACTGGAGAGCAGAGCTTTCAGTTATCAAGCTCCTTTATTGTGGAATCAGCTCCCTGATTGGTTCATGAGACAGACACCATATCTTCAAGAGAAGACTAAAGACTTTCCTTTTTAACAAAGCTTAAAGTTTATCCATATCAATATGCTGCCATATGATGGAATAACCTCCTATGACACACTGAGCTCCTCCCCCTTTATCTGATTATTCATGTTATAAATATATGTCAGTAATCTCTCTCTCTTCCTGTAGTCTTGTTCTCGCTCTCCCTCTGTTTGTCCCTCTCTCTCTTTCAGGTCCTTCTGTCCGTGGTGCTGCAGAACCTGGACCTGTGTCCCTCAACACTGATGCCCTTATCGCTAGCTTTAGCATTTATAACTTTATATCGCTAGCATTAGCATCTATAGCTTTATATCGCTAGCATTAGCATTTATAGCTTTATATCGCTAGCATTAGCATCTATAGCTTTATATCGCTAGCATTAGCATTTATAGCTTTATATCGCTAGCATTAGCATCTATAGCTTTATATCGGTAACATTAGCATTTATAGCTTTATATCGCTAGCATTAGCATCTATAGCTTTATATCGGTAACATTAGCATTTATAGCTTTATATCGCTAGCATTAGCATCTATAGCTTTATATCGGTAACATTAGCATTTATAGCTTTATATCGCTAGCATTAGCATTTATAGCTTTATATAGCAGCTATTTAATCAGTGGTTTGCTCAGCAGCTTATATGTTGTCAATCACTGGATGTTGCGTAAATACATTGTTTTTGTCTGTTCCCGTTCTCTCTGTCGATCACGCTCTCTCCCTCTCTTTGTTTTTGATTACCTGTCCTTGTCTCTCTCTCTGCCCACATTGGGTTCTATCTTTCCCTGCAGGTCTTTCCCTACTACACCTATAAAGTGCCTTTAGAAAACTTTCTGTGATGATCTGGTGCTATTGAAATAAGAATGAATTGAATTTGTAATATAACATTCCTAAAACCTTTTGTTTCTGTGCTCTGACATCCTCAGGAAAATATGCCAGCTCCTGTCCAGAAGGCATGGTGTATGCCTACAGCATCACATCCAGCAATCGCATATGTCGGTGCATTGGCTCCACAGACCTCAGCTGTCACTTCTCCTTCCCATCTGTCGACGGCTGTGTCTGTGCAGAGGGAACATATCTGGATGACTCTGGGAAGTGTGTCCTGCCAAAGGACTGTCCTTGTTATGACCAGGGCTCAGTGGTGCCTACTGGGCAGGTTGTCAACAAGGACGGGGTCATGTGGTATGAGAAGCATGCACGTTGATTCAGTGGAATTGTAGTCACGTGATAGTCACATGACTTTATGCGCATCGATTTCTTTTTACTTTTGCTCCACTAGCACCTGTAAGGAGGGCAAACTCAGCTGCATTGGAGAGTCTCCTATACAGCCATGTAAGTGACAAAACACACATTGCATTAAATTGCATTAAATTGGTTATACTAAATTGGTTCTGACCAATCAGTCAGCTTCTCAACTGTAATTATTATACATATTCAACAAAAACAACGTATTTTTTGGTTTTACAACCTTAGACTTGGACATTTAGTTCCAAAGTCATCCAATTTGTTATAGAATGTTAAATATTATCCATGAGAGAGCATCTTATCATCTTATAATTGTATCTATAATCTTATCGATCCTCTTCAAGCAAGCTGTGCTCCTCCCATGGTTTTCTACAACTGCTCTGCTAATGGCCCAGCTGCAAAGGGAACAGAGTGCGAGATGGGCTGCAACACATTAGACCTGGCCTGTGTGAGTCACCGGTTCACACACACACACACACACACACACACGCACACACACGCAGCAGAAACCAATGCTAGGATATGCTCTTTACCCCAGATGCCCACTGGGTGCGTGTCTGGCTGTGTGTGTCCCTCTGGAACGGTATCTGATGGTCGTGGAGGTTGCATTAAACCAGAGGCCTGTTCTTGTGTTCAAAATGATGTCTCCTACAAGCCTGGAGAAACCATCAAGTTGGACTGCAACATTTGGTAAGTTAAAGGTGGAACTTGGAGAGCACATACTGCTCAAAGCAAATGCATGAATTCCATTACAGTGACTGCTCACCAGACTCTGCCTTTGATCAGCTTCGTGTGATGACGTGTAACGAATCAAAGGTTTCAGGGAGGCAGATGGTCTGGATCATCAGATATTGATAGATCAATGTATATGCCATCCATACCATGCCAGAATCTCATCGCTTGTTCCTCTCCCTGGACAGAGGAATTAAATCTAATTTGTTTTGCGCAAATTATCAAAATATGCCACACATCCATGGCAACTGGACTTGTTCAATTTAGATCAAAGACCTTTCACCTCTCATCCAAGAGACTTCTTCAGTTCAGGTTTAACCAAACCTTTAGTCAGCTTTCAAATCCTGCCGGGGAGCATTAGCATTCATAAAGGAAATGCTAATGCTCCTGGAGAGTCTGATTGTCTTGGTGATTTCGGTCCCTTCTTTGTTTCCAACTTCAACTAGAAAACGACAATCAGAGATTGCAGACCCCGCCTCCAAAAGACTATTGGATCTTGTGAGTCAGTAAACAGGGCTTCCGGATCAGAGGGGCCAAACCTGCTCTAGCTTGCTGCTCCGGAACGTACTACAAGACTCCTTCTGGACTCTTTTTCCCATCATGCCATTCGTGTCCCTCCCTCTTAAAGTGGCAGTGTACAGCACAGGCACAATTCCAGATGTAAAAATAATTCTAGAATCTGGATCCAGATCCGGATCAACGCCATTCTCGGGGAGGACCGAGCCACGGACAGAACCTTGCTTGTGTAAAACTTACAAGTCGATTGGGTTACTAGTTTTTGAGTTATGCGCTCGGACAGACAAACAAACAAACAGACAGACAGACAGACAGACAAACAGACAAACAAACGCACCCAATTGCAATACCCTCGCCTCTTCGGCGAGGGTAAATAAACAAGACTAGACTGCCAGAAAAACGGTCAATCACAGTGAGAATGACAGTTACCTTCTGAGCTGGTACCAGGGGCGGTGGGGAATAGGCAGCGTTTGAAGGAAACCGGAGGGTGCCTGGTGCAAATCCTTGTGATGAGCACAGGTGGGTAGTGTCTGCCCTCATGGGCAGCCTCCAGAACCACTGCCGCAGTAAGGCTATAGTACGTTCTCTTCCTGGGTGACATGCCAGGTGAGAGGAGCGGCCCCATTGCAGGACCAGCGAGCATCAGGGCATGTGCTGGGGGGAGAATTATCTCTGAGAGCTTGCCTCACCTGCTCTTCCACCTCCAATGTAGCCAATCCCACCACACAGGTAGGAAGAAGGATGAGGTCTGGCTGAGGGGACGCATGGTCTGGTTGCTGGTGTCTGGACAAGGCATCAGATTTTGGGTTATTGGGCCCTCGATGATACAAGAGGCAAAAGTTGAAATGGGTAAAGAACAGTCCCCACCTGGCTTGCCGTGAGTTCAACCTCTTGGCAGTCCGCCAAGATGTACTCCAGGTTCATGTGGTCAGTCCACACTGGGAATGCCCCCCCCCCCCCCCCCCCCGGCCAGTGCCGCCACTCCTCGAGGGCCAGTTTAACTGCCCGATTCCCAACATTGTGATATATCTCGGCTGGCAAGAACTTGCGGGAGAAGAAATCACAGGGGTGGGCTGCTGGGGAAACACGGCACCCACCCCGGAGTCTGATGCGTCGACTTCCACAATGAACTGGAGAGAGGGGACTGGACAGGCTAATATGGGTGCAGAGATAAAGCAACTCTTTAACTTACAAAAAGCCTGATGTGCAGTTGGAGTCCACTGGAAGGAACTCGTCTGAGAGGTGAAATTGGCGAACCCGAGGAACCGTTAAAGTTCCTTGCAGGAGGAAGGCGCTGGCGACTCCGTAACAGCTATGATCATTCCTGGGTCCATCCTGATCCCCTCGGCGCTCACGACGAAACCCAGAAAAGTCACTTTGTGAACTTGGACCTCGCATTTTTTGGCTTTCAAGAATAGTTGGAGAACCTTACATACATGGATTATATGTTCCTGCTCACACTTGTAAAAGATGAGCATGTCATCCAGACACCCAAATACATGGATATTAAGCATGTCTCTGAGGACACCATTTAGCAGGGCCTGAAAACACTGCTGGGGCATTTGTGAGGCCAAAAGGCATGACCAGCTCATAGCGGCTGCTCGGAGTGTTGAAAGCAGATTTCCACTCTGCCCCCTCCCTTAGATGGTAAGTGTTCCACAGATCCAGCTTAGTAAAAATAGTCGAACCTTGGAGTCTTTCAAATGCAGGTGAAAGAAGAGGGAGTGGGTACCTATTGGGCCAGAGGGTCTTATCTCTCTTCTCGACAAAGAAGAAGCCAGCACCAGCAGGAGAGGATGAGGGTCATTCGGGTTGGACTCTCACCATACATGTAATGTTTGTGGAGCATTGGAACATTAGCACACTGGATAAGCTTCACACTTTCATATTTTCTCCGTCCTTAGGATCCACGGTACAATTTTCCCTGAAATGTGTTAAAAATGTTCTTATTGCAAACACAAAAATGCAAAACTCTGCTTTCTTCCAGATATAAGTAAACACTGTGAACCCAGAGAGGTAAAATCAGAAGGTGTATTTCTCATCTGTCATTGTAAGCCTAATGGGTTCTCATTTGTATTGATTACAGTACCTGCAAAGACAGGAAGTGGGAGTGCACCAACAACCCTTGTGACGGAACCTGCTCTGTCTATGGGGCTGGACACTACATGACATTTGATCAGAAACGCTTCATCTTTGAGGGCAGCTGTGAATATATTCTCACTCAGGTACGCTTGAATGTACAGATGGTGAAACAGGCACATCTCACGCAACTATTAGGACAGTAGACGGCATGAGTAAAACAAGAAAGAAACAAACATATTTCATATTTTACATTGGTTTTAAGTACCTTTGTGTGTGTACTTCCTCAGGACTACTGTGGCAGTGCTGAGAGCAATGGAACCTTTAGAGTGATCACTGAGAATGTTCCATGTGGAACCACAGGAACCACCTGCTCCAAGACCATCAAGATCTTCCTAGAGGTAGATTGTCAGTATAAAACCTCATTGGGAAATGTCCACGTTGTCTGACAATACAAGCGGCTGAACTGAGGCCGCTACAGGAATCCAAACGATGGAAAATCCTCACAGCCGTAAATACTTTTCACAGTGTAGAGAAATTGTTTAGTATTTTCTGAGAAGTTTCGCATGTTACTTAGACATACAAATTGCCATGTTTGTGACATCTCAATGCTTCACCTTCATCAGACAAATAGCATGTGACAAAAAAAGAGTTGTGCTGAATGAATGAACGTTTAAAACCAAGATTCAATGTGAAGATAACAGCAGAGTTTATCGCAAATTGACCAACAATCAATTTCTTACTAATGTCCAGAGTGCAAAGCTGATTCTGACAGAGGGAAACTATCAGCTGGTTTCAAGTGGAAGTGAGGAAACGCGTCCATTCCGTTATAGCACGATGGGTATCTACCTGGTAATTGAAGCCAGCAATGGACTCGTTCTCTGGTGGGACAGGAGGACCAGTTTGTTTATCAAACTCAGCCCAAAATATAAGGTAACTCTAGAATATGTGAATCATTTAAATGCATATGTCACACGATGCGAGTTTGTGCCAGTGTTTATGCTGAACAGCCTGATTTTAGAGAATCTACCGTTTCAGGGTCGCGTGTGTGGGCTGTGTGGCAACTATGATGACAATACCAATAATGACTTCAGCACAAGGTGCCATGCCGTGGTGGTAAACCCGCTTGTGTTTGGGAACAGCTGGAAAGACTTGCCAACCTGCCCCGACACTCACGATGTCGCCAGTCCGTGTGCAGCCAATCCGTACAGACACTCGTGGGCCCAGAAGCAGTGCAGCGTCATGAGGAGTGACGTCTTCTCTGCCTGCCACTCGACCGTAAGCCAAGTCTCTTATCGCCGCTGTGTGTGAGTTAATCTGCTTGTTTCCAACACTGACTCAGGATGAGATAAGAACTGCTGAACAAACCATGATTATTGTTTTTGATTGTCATTTATTCAAAAACGACAACTTGATTTACCATAAAAGTCATTTGATTGATGAACAATAGTCTTCCAATTGCACCAGCGCATATTCTTGATCAGAAAAATCATTTTTGGAGTACAGTATATAGGATACTATTCGGATCCTTTGCATAATTAAAGTAGCAATGCAGAAATAATCCATCACATCAACAGTCCTGTGGTCAAAGATTTACGGACTCACGGATGTTCAAACCAGTTACTAAATTGCAGGTGCTTCTCAAGTATTTTTGCAGCATTTTATTGTTGTAATTGTCAGAATTGTTGATTTTATAACAAAGAGCAATCCGCAAGTCCTTCTCATTTCAGAGTTACATTTTGTTCTGTAGAGCTGGTCTACAGAAACCATCAAGCTCATTGGTTTTTCATCAAATGCACGTTTGCAGGTGGATCCGACGGCGTACTACGATGCATGTGTGTTTGACTCCTGTGCGTGCGACACTGGAGGAGACTGCGAGTGTTTCTGCACTGCTGTGGCTGCTTATGCTCAATCCTGTAATCAAGCTGGCATTTGTATACGATGGAGAACTCCCAAGATCTGCCGTGAGTTACCAGGCGGAACCATTTCAAATGCTGTGTTTAAATAGGACATATTTAGGATGGAATTTACGTATTTATAAACGTTGGACTAATGTAGTAGATATTATAGTTAACCTAACCCTGACTAAACTTCACTGCAAATGCAGTTCTGTTTGCTTCTGCCATGTATTGATAAAATATTACGGTGTTCAACAAATCCCTTTTTATTGTTTTACCTGAAAATATCGTATTATATTTATTATTCATTCATTGGGCGGCACAGTGGGTAACGCTGTAGCCTCGCAGCAAGAAGATTCCGGGTTCGATTCTTTTCTGTGCTGGGTTTGTATGTTCTCCCCGTGTCTGCGGCGGTTCTCCAGCTTCCTCCAACCTCCGAAAACAAGCAATTCAGGTGAAATGGTCGACGCCAAATTGTCAATAGGTATGAGTGTGAGTGTGCATTGTTGTTTTTCTCGTGTGGCTACGTGATGACATGGCATAGAGTCACCTCACCGGTTACCATGGCAGCGTACAAATGCGCATGTGCGTGCTTTGAATTTAGTTCCTGTTTCATTTTCAGAGGCATTTCTGATAGAGCTGTTTGAGACAGAAATGAGGGACGCTGTCCTGCAGCATCTGTTTGAGACAGAAATGAGGGACACTGTCCTGCAGCATCTGTTTGAGACAGGAATGAGGGACGCTGTCCTGCAGCATCTGTTTGAGACAGAAATGAGGGACGCCGTCCTGCAGCATCTGTTAGAGACAGAAATGAGGGACGCTGTCCTGCAGCATCTGTTTGAGACAGAAATGAGGGACGCTGTCCTGCAGCATCTGTTTGAGACAGAAATGAGGGACGCTGTCCTGCAGCATCTGTTTGAGACAGAAATGAGGGACGCTGTCCTGCAGCATCTGTCTGAGACAGAAACGAGGGACGCTGTCCTGCAGCATCTGTTAGAGACAGAAATGAGGGACGCTGTCCTGCAGCATCTGTTTGAGACAGAAATGAGGGACGCTGTCCTGCAGCATCTGTTTGAGACAGAAATGAGGGACGCTGTCCTGCAGCATCTGTTTGAGACAGAAATGAGGGACGCTGTCCTGCAGCATCTGTTTGAGACAGAAATGAGGGACGCTGTCCTGCAGCATCTGGTTGCTATTTTGACCAAAGACTGTTATAGGCATTTCATATAAGTGTTTAGGAACTGTGTTTAGGAACTGTCATGTACAGTCTTTACCAAAGTAGAACATACATTGCCTTTTGTCCAGAGAAGGTAGTATTCCATCAGTCACTACTGAACATCGACCCCTTCCTAATTTCCACTACTTCAGCGCCTCAGAGCAAAACAACTACTGTACTTCCCAGCAGCTTCATAGTGGCTGCTGGCCATGACAGTGGTTCAGTGTGAGCATGATAGGCTGCATGATCTCAAGCTTCCCTAAAAAGAGAGGACTGCTTTGAACAACAATTAAAAATGTGAATTTTAAGTTATCGTTATAAATGTGCATTGCCATTTTCATCCACATTGCAGGGCTCTAGCTTCATTGCCTGATGAGTATGAGAAAGAAAATATAACTATGATCAACCACCATCTAAAATCATGATGCTCAATGAATAGTTTTATTGGTACCATTTTGTACTAATTAAATATAATTATCTGTTCCAGCTCTCTTCTGTGATTACTACAATCCACCTGGTGAATGTGAATGGCACTACATGCCATGTGGATCTTGTACAAAAACATGCAGGAACCCCTTAGGAGACTGCTCTGCACAGATGCCTCCTCTAGAAGGTGCCCAAGGTTCTAAAAATGAAAATTAATCGGATCACATCAAAGAACCAACACGATTTGGCAGAACATGTGACTATTCTGACTGAGTTTTTATTGTTCTGTTTAAAAGTTGCTAATCACTATTACAATGCCATACTTAAATACAAGTATACAAATACAACTGGTACCACAACTGGTGGTACCAATGGTTTAAGCAATGCCAACAGGTGCCAATTTCATACAAAGCAAAAACGTATTTTTTTATTAGGTTGCTATCCGGAGTGTCCACCTACACAACCATTCTTTGATGAGGACACAATGACTTGTGTTGATAAAGAGCAATGTGGCTGCTACGATAAAGAGGGGAGATACCATCATAATGGTGACAAGGTGCCAACAACTGAGAACTGTCAAACATGGTAAGTCTTCCTTATCTCTGTCAATCAATCTTATATCTTTGTGATGAGATCAAACAAATCAAAACTGAAGAAAGACTTCACAGGAAAGATTGTTCTCTCTCTCTTAAAGCATATGCAGTTCAATGACCATCCAATGCCATCCTGATATTCAAGGTAGAGACATATTTAGAGTAATTATAGAATGCAAGAAAACGTATTCACTTATTTTATGTAATGTTTATAGTACATTTGCTTTTTTACAGCCTGTAATTGCACATATGCTGGGAATGAATATTTGCCTGGCGATACTATTTATAACACAACTGATGGACATGGTAACTGCATCACAGCAGTGTGTCTGAAGAATGGCACAATTGACAAAAGGTCATACCGATGCTCAGTAACGACACCAGTAACACGTATACCTACAGGAACTACATCACCCACCCAGTCTCCAACCACCTTTATTTTTACATCAACCCCAACAGGTATGGACAAATATATTGAATTTGGAACATCACGCCAGATAAAGAATAATATTTAAGATCAGACTTCCAATCATCATCTCTATTATGTGTGTCCACAGAGCATATAACATGCAATCCTTGTAAATGGTCGCAGTGGTATGATACAAGCTTCCCCACACTAGGAAGTCCAGGAGGAGACTATGAAACTTATGAGAGGATTAGAGAGGCTGGGCACCAGATATGTGACAAACCAAGTCAGATCCAATGTAGAGCTGAGAAATTCCCCAATGGCACCAATGTGGGACAAGTGATTCAATGTAGCCTGGCTAAGGGGCTGACATGCAGAAACAAAGACCAGTCAGGACCATTGTATTTGTGCTTCAACTACCAAATTAGAGTTCTGTGTTGTGACTATGGTGAATGCCCAACAATGCCAACACTTTCTACAATGCCTGTAAAGTCAACCACAAAGACTCCAGTAATATCCACAACAACAGAACAGGTTACCAGTACACCTTGCCATGAAACAACATGCTCCTGGTCAATATGGATATCTTCAGATGGCCCTGAATATGGTGCTGATGGTGGGGACAATGAAACTATTCAACATATCATCGAGAATGGATATGCCATCTGTGATAATCCAGTGGCAGTGAAGTGTCAGGCTCGTCATTATCCAGGACTTCCCCTAAATCAAGTGGGACAACAAGTGACATGTAATAACCAAGGCCTACTGTGCAAGAACAGCCTACAGTATCCACCCATATGTTTAGATTACGAAATAAGGGTGAAGTGTTGCAAAACTGCGCAATGCATCACGACAGTGAAATCTACAACCAATCCTATTTCAACCATGGCAACGTCGACACCATCAACCACAAAAGAAAAAACTACCCATCATTCAACAAAAAACAAAATGACTACATTTTCTACCACGACCCCTATGACACCTACATATGCACCTACACATGATCCTTGCCCTGGTGCAGTTGAAATGATATGTGATTGGTCTAAATGGATCAATCTCGGAAAGCCGACACCAGGCCCTGATGGAGGAGACGATGAATCCATTCAGAAGATCATCTCTGCTGGTCATGATATTTGTTCATCTCCAGAAGAGGTCCAGTGTAGAGCTGTTCTCTACCCAAATGTTTCCATGTCACAGGTAGGACAGGCTGTGACTTGCAATAAACATGTTGGACTCATTTGTTACAATGAACAACAAGGACTATTACAACAGTGTTTCGATTATGAGATTAAATTCAAATGCTGTAGATGTCCAACGGCTCCTTCAACGCCTTTTACTACAAAAATAACATCTACTACAATGCCTTCAACTCCTTCTACAATCGCAACAACTCCATTTGCACCAACACTATCTATGACGGCAACATCAAGACCTTCTTCTTCAACACAATCAACTACTACAATTCCTTCAACTCCTTCTACAACAACAAGGGTTCCTACTGAAACAACAGGATACTCAACTCCCACAACAACATCTTCAATTTCTCCTTCAAGACTCTCAACTACAACACCTTCAACTCTTTCTACAGCAACTACAATACCAATTTCAACAACAAGACCCTCAAGTACATCTGCCATTCTAACTACAACAACTAAAACAACAACTCCATTTACACCAACACTATCTATGACGGCTACATCAAGACCTTCTTCTTCAACACAATCAACTACTACAATTCCTTCAACTCCTTCTACAACAAGAGTTCCTACTGAAACAACAGGATACTCAACTCCCACAACAACATCTTCAATTTCTCATTCAAGACTCTCAACTACAACACCTTCAACTCTTTCTACAGCAACTACAATACCAATTTCAACAACAAGACCCTCAAGTACATCTGCCATTCTAACTACAACAACTGAAACAACAACTCAGACACCTACAGGTATACCTTGTTCTGGTGCAGTTGAAATGACATGTGATTGGTCTGAATGGATCAATCTCGGAAAGCCGACACCAGGCCCTGATGGAGGAGACGATGAATCCATTCAGAAGATCTTCTCTGCTGGTTATGACATTTGTTCATCTCCAGAAGAGGTCCAGTGTAGAGCTGTTCTCTACCCAAATGTTTCCATGTCACAGGTAGGACAGGCTGTGACTTGCAATAAACATGTTGGACTCATTTGTTACAATAAACAACAAGGACTATTACAACAGTGTTTCGATTATGAGATTAAATTCAAATGCTGTAGATGTCCAACGGCTCCTTCAACGCCTTTTACTACAAAAATAACATCTACTACAATGCCTTCAACTCCTTCTACAATCGCAACAACTCCATTTGCACCAACACTATCTATGACGGCAACATCAAGACCTTCTTCTTCAACACAATCAACTACTACAATTCCTTCAACTCCTTCTACAACAACAAGAGTTCCTACTGAAACAACAGGATACTCAACTCCCACAACAACATCTTCAATTTCTCCTTCAAGACTCTCAACTACAACACCTTCAACTCTTTCTACGGCAACTACAATACCAATTTCAACAACAAGACCCTCAAGTACATCTGCCATTCTAACTACAACAACTGAAACAACAACTCCATTTACACCAACACTATCTATGACGGCTACATCAAGACCTTCTTCTTCAACACAATCAGCTTCAATTCCTTCTACCACAAGAACAGCAGCAGCACCTTCAACCCCTTCTATAACAACAACTACAAAATCAACTCCCACTTCAATGACAGCTACAAGAGTACCTACAACTCGTACAACCACAACAACTGAAATGACTGTTTATACAGAGGGAACCAATGAACCATCTACTCAGCATCAGACTTGCCTTTGCTTTCATAATGGTGCAAGCTTCCCCCCTGGTAAGTAAGCTTGAACTCATTCCTACACCATCAAAATATTTCAGCATCACTCTTGTTTTTCAACGTTGTGGAAGTATCCCTTTTTGAATGAGCAATAATATAATGGCAATCTTGAGAATGGCAACCTATATCTATGTTTATTAAGCTTGTGTTGGATAAGAAATGTCACATTTGTGTAAGGCAACGCCTCACAGCAAGAAGGTTGCAGGTTCGAATCCAACTTGCCTTTCTGTGAGGCGTTTGCATGCAAATTAGGTGAACTGGTTACACTAAAAATGCCCATAGGTGTAAATGTGTTTGTGAATGATTCTGTCTGTGTGGCGATGAGCTGGCGGCTTGTCCAGGGTGTACCCCACCTCTCGCCTGTGACCCCGTAACAGACAAAGCGGTTCGGAAGATGAATAAATTAAAATATCTATTTATCTCGCTAGCTAGCTAGCTATCTATCTAGTTTTATTCGACATTGACAATGCACACAGGAATTATTATTAAAACACATGTAAAACAAATAAATCCTAACAATTATTTCAATCTAAATTTTAGTTAAAACAACATTATGGTAGATTGTTAGTCTAGAACTAGCATAAAATGCAAAGCAAAATCACGGCTATAAAAGTAGCTTGACTGTTTAACAATGGCGACCATGGCTCTGTTCTATGTTGGGGCATTCAGTTGTGCTGGGTATTAGTAATGCAATGAAGCAGTGATGATTCTCTCTAAACTTTAAAACTCAAAACTCTACTTCAATAGTCTTCCTCTACCCCTTTTTCAGGCTCCATTGTCTATAACGTGACAGACCTTGATGGCTACTGTTACATTGGTTACTGTAACAAAAGCTGTCAAGTAGTGCCCAAGCACCACCAGTGTTCTGAATCTGGGAAAGAGTGTGATCATATAAGCCCTCCAAGAAAGGTGCTTTTCTTTTATATATACTACTGTATATTATCAAGCTTTAGTGCTCAAACTATACTCTACTGCATTTTGTCTTTTTCTTCTACTTCAATCTGTGTCTGCCTCTTCAGGATGGTGAAAGCTGGAATGAAAGCAACTGTCTTATTGGAACATGTGATGATGGTAATGTGATCTTTAATCGCACCAAATGTCCAACTCTGAAGCCGGTATTGTGCCACAATAACTTCCCTGCTGCTGAAGTGTGGGATGATGACAGATGCTGCCCTCACTATGAATGCCAATGTACGTTTCACCAACTAAAATACTGTTTGGTTGCACAATCTTTTTTTATGTTTTCATTTAAATTTTACTTATATTATCTAAACTGTCCAAAATATGGACAAGATTATTAAAAATGTCTTGTATGTAGGTATCTGCTATGGTTGGGGAGACCCTCACTACGTTTCCTTCGATGGGACCTATTATGGGTTTCAAGGAAACTGTTCCTACTGGCTGGTCAAAGAGATCTTTCCCAAATACAACTTCAGTGTTATGATTGATAATCACTACTGTGGTGCAGAGGATGGCTTGTCCTGTCCACAATCCATCACAGTGTTCTACCAAACCTACAGGATTTTTATCACACAGGCAGATATATATGGCAATTTCACTAATCAGGTATGGTAACTGATTTTTTTATTTTTTATTTCTTTATTTGAAACTCTTGTCTCTTATTACCATCTGTATCAATACAACTATAGCTTTAGACATTACATTTACATTTTGCAGATATAATTGCAAAACTGTTCCAAGAAGGACTTTTTTAAAAACATAGACTTTCTTTTGTAAAGGGCTAATCCTCACAATATAATAATGTTTTTTGTTTCAGATTTCTGTTAATGACAAGCCTGTAGGTCCTGCATTCCAGAATGGTCACATCCGAGTAACCACCACTGGTATTGATACAGTGCTGATAATTCCTAAAATCCATGCAAAGGTCACCTTCTCTGGGCTCATATTCAGTATCTACCTGCCCTATAGTGTATTTGGCAACAACACCGAGGGACAATGCGGTGAGTTCTGAATTAGAAATCAATAGCGTTCTACTATCTTGAGTTGAGAGATTAATTGTTAAAAGACGTGGCAGTCATTGTATATTTGGCAAAGCAGAAAAAAAACCCTGTTAAGTCTGTTTTGGTTTTTCCGCCTTCAGTGTGATCACGTCCACTCTGAGCGATGATTAGGCAGGAAAATGGCAACACATGACTGACAGTTGTTGCATCACAGCTTTACTAATGATGACTGTAACTCCAGGCACATGTGATAATGACCGGACAGATGACTGCATGCTACCCAGTGGCAAAATTGACCCTTCGTGTTCTAATATGGCACACGAGTGGCACACTAAAAGTGAATATTGTGAACGTCCCCATCAGCCAACACCCTCACCAACACCTTCCTCCTGTGATGCAACCATCTGTGACATCATCAGAAGCAGGTACGGTGTGAAAAACAGATACATATTGTAAATATAGCAGTTGGTAGAACATTAATTTCAGATGGTGATTCTGAACACTAATTCTCACAAAAAACTAAGAAATAAAAAATAAATAACTTTAAATTTCATTGATTAAAGCCATTTTCAGGCATTCTCACCTTAATTGAACTATTCACTCAAAAATTTACTTCAGTCTACCACATCCATTTATCTGTTGGCCCCCATGTGTAAGAAGTCCACAAATTTGTATTTAAATTGACATTATCTATAGCATTTCAAGCTAAAATCTTTAGTGTAGCCTCCAAGCTAAAAGTTACCATCTATTAATGTCTGATTACATCCCAATTGACATCACTTAACTGCGCAGAAATTAAAATCCACTTGCAAAAAAAAGAAGTATGGATGAGAAGAGGAAACGGACTTTACAGCTCTCCCTCAATCCTAATGATGTTGTCCACTCTCCAGATTCCATGCAATACACATGCAATTCACATTTATTGAATCGGTTTTGGTATACAAAGCAATATTGTAGAAAATTCCATGAAAACAGTTCTGCAAAAGGCCACTAAAATATATGTTGCTCTATTCTTGATCTATAGATCAAGGTTGTTGTTGTTTTTTGCATATGGTCTGCAAGATTTTAGAGTGGAAAAATAGCATGTGAAGGAATAATAATGACTATGCAATTATCAAATCAACTTTATTTAAAAAGCACTTTAAACAACCAAAGGTTGAAGCAAAGTGCCTCCATAAATAATCAAAAAACAGAAACAAAAAAGAAACTAAACATATAAACATCAGGTAAACAATGCTATAATCATAAAATCCATTAAATAATCAATAAAAAAACAGCCACAGTTTTAAAAACAATTCAGAAGCTTGTCGGATGTGCAGTTTTAAAGCATTCTGAAGCACTAGAAAAAGACAATCAGAGATTGCAGACCCCGCCTCCAAAAGACTATTGGATCTTGTGAGACAGTAAACAGGGCTTCCGGATCAGAGGGGCCAAACCTGCTCTAGCTTGCTGTTCCAGAACGTACTACAAGACTCCTTCTGGACTCTTTTTCCCATCATGCCATTCGTGTCCCTCCCTCTTAAAGTGGCAGTTTACAGCACAGGCACAATTCCAGATGTAAAAATAATTCCAGAATCTGGATCCAGATCCGGATCAATGCCATTCTCGGGGAGGACCGAGCCACGGACAGAACCTTGCTTGTGTAAAACTTTCAAGTCGATTGGGTTACTAGTTTTTGAGTTATGTGCTCGGACAGACAAACAGACAAACGCACCCAATTGCAATACCCTCGCCTCCTCTTCGGCGAGGGTAAAAAAGAAAACGCTTGAACCCCTCCGAGCTTCCGCCTGGACTTTGGCACCTCCAGCAGCAGCTGATTAGCTGAACTGAGTTGCTGAGCAGGATCATATGGATAAAGAAGTTCAGAGATGTAGGCATGGACAAGAACATTCAAAGATTTCAAAACAATTTAAAGACTCTTATACTTTTAAATATTTGTTTTTAAAGTGCACAGGTTCAGTGAGGTGAGGCCAGTATAGGAGTTATGTGCTCCAGTTTAAAGACATGCAGTAGCAATGCAATTTTAACATCAGACATCGAATGATGAATCCACTATGAATTTAAAGTCTCCTGTCTCAAGGAGGGCAAATAAACTGGCAACCACCTCAGAACCACGGATGTGGGAAAATGGAAAGAGGCGCACTAGCCATGGTACCCCAAGACTACAACAGAGCAAACAAGCAGGACCCGAGACGACCAATGGCCTGGGGCCGTCACAACAGCTTTATTCGCTTCTCTCAGCATGACCATACTACATGTTGCAGCCGCTTGTGTCCACAATGACCATACATCTCATCTTTCCCAGGGTGTTTGAGGCTTGCCATGTACTTATCGACTACACCGCATTTGTCATGGCATGTGAATATGATGTTTGCCACTTCCACACTCAACACGCTGGCTGCACCAGCATACAGACCTATGCTGAGGCATGTGCTGAAGCAGGAGTGTGTGTTGACTGGAGGAGTGCCTCTTTAGGACTTTGTGGTATGCAAATTCTACCTATCATGTCAATGTCAACCCATGCCAACCCATAATATACACCTAAAAAACATTTATTCTCTCTTCATTTCTTCACAGAACATAAATGTCCAAGCCCCAAAGTGTATCAGGCGTGTGGTCGTCCCGTGGAGCTCACCTGTGATTCCTGGTACACCTGTCATTTTTTTTCATTTATTCATGTTTTGAATCTACTAAAATAACTAGTTGTTACCATAACACTGTTGTTTCTGCAGGTTCAATGAAAAATTTATCTATGCCATCGATGAGTTCAGCACCATGACACATGTGAATCGTGAGGGTTGTTTTTGCCCGAATGGCACTTTCCTCCTCTCCTCCAGATCACACGAATGTGTGCCCAACTGTGGTAAGCTTGGGCAGTACTATGTGTAGTAGTGGTTGTGTTATAAATAAGAGCATCCTGCATGCGTGACTTAGCGGCTCTTCTTGACAAAGTCAATTTCACAATTGCTATTCAGTCCTCAAAATCACAAATCAGGATCCACTTAAGGGGTGGCTCGGCGGTGTAGTGGGTAGCGCTGTCACCTTACAGCAAGAAGGTTCCAGGCTTAATCTGTGAGTTTGTATTTTCTCCCTATGTCTGCGTGGGTTTTCTACGGGTTCTCCGGGTTCTCCGGTTCACCTAAACATGCAATTTAGGTGAACCGGAGTGTATTGTGTAAAAGTGTATTATGGACAAACTGCGACAAGCACAGAAGTCCAATGAGAACAACACTTGCATTCAAATCGCGGCGGCCGTTCATCCCGATCACCCCCTCCAAGTGTCACTGTCATTGCCCACGGTGTTGAAATCACTGGCGCAGGTGGTTGAGAAGGTCGTCCTTTGATCGAGAGGTTGGCGGTTTGATTCCCGGCTTGGGCACATGTGTACACTGTCGTTGTGTCCTTGGGCAAGACACTTCACCCACATTGCCTGTGTGAATGTAGTGAGCGAGTGAATGTCGGTGGAGCTATTAGCAAGGCCACACCAGCCCACCTCCTCTCAAAGTGGGCAACACCAGAGAAATGCAGTGTCTATGTCCAGTGTCTATCTCAAGTGATTGGGTTCCAGAGCCCAAGCTGTGGGTGGAGGTTAGCCCTACTATATCTAGACGTACTTCTCAACCTCGTGTTCTGCTGCGGGACCGACAGCCTCGAGTTGGAACTCCGATTCGTCAGCACGCCATAATACTATGTTGAAGCGCAGCTAATACGTATCACTCCGCGAGGCTCCCGACTATAATACTATGGTGAAGGACAGCACCGGTACGCATCACTCTGCGAGGCTCCTGACTATAATACTATGTTGAAGCGCATCGGCACGTATCCGTCCGTGAGGCTCCTGACTATAATACTATGGTGAAGGACAGCACCGGTACGTATCACTCCGCGAGGCTCCTGACTATAATACTATGTTGAAGGACAGTACCGGTACGTATCACTCCGCGAGGCTCCTGACCATAATACTATGGTGAAGGACAGCACCGGTACGTATCACTCCGCGAGGCTCCTGACTATAATACTAAGGTGAAGGACAACACCGGTACGTATCACTCCGCGAGGCTCCTGACTATAATACTATGTTGAAGGACAGCACCGGTACGTACCGCTTCGTCGCTTGCCAAAGTCGTACTAAAACCTTTGGATTGAGTTTTGAGCGCCGTGCGCCAATTATGCGGCGCACATTCGAGTTTTGAGAAAATTAAAGGATTTTAGGTGTGCCTTATGGTCATGAAAATACGGTAACTAAAAAGTTATAGACGAATGTTTGGAATGTTACCAGGAACAGATGATTAAATTAATTTGGTGATGATCCAGAAAAGATCATTACCAAATTAATTTAAAATGTTCATACATGCAGTCAATGGAGCTTCAAAATTTGTTGTTTAATATTTCGGTTGATTATTGACCAATGTTTATGGAATTTGAGTTTGAATTTGAGTCATGTAGGGTGGGGATCTCACCACCGAATTTCATCTGGATCTGACCCAGAATGACGTTAGGAAATGTGATATTTTAAAATTAAAACCAATTTACGGATTCAAGAATCAGTTAAAAATACACATCAACTCTGATTCACTTTGACTTTTCATGGTTGGTGTATAAAGATACCAAGAACAATCTAGAACCTTCTGGTGCTGATCCATGTGGACGGTGTAGATCCAGTCAGGAGGGGAACGAGCTGCTTGGGGGAGGTCCGCTCTCTGACTGTTTTTCTAGTTCTCATTAAAATACCCTAAATCCTGTTTGAAGCATTGAATACTATTTTAACTTTGGAATTAAAACTATTCATTGGCCAAAACAGAATTCGGAGACTGTCATTCTTTTTCTGAAACTCTCTGAGATCAGGAAAAAAAAGTAAGTCAAACCAAAGTACAAATACTTATGCATTGTTAAATGTATCAAAAAAGAGGAAAGAATTGAATCCCATTGATCATTGATCGTTAAGCATTGCTTCCTCGTTTATTAACCTCAAACGACTCCTGACACATACAAATCAAAACGATACCCTTTATATGGAAGTGATTTGATGCTTTTTATTTTTCTCTACATAGAAATCTGTCATTTGGCAAACGGAAAATGGGCAAAGGTAAGTATTTTAGCTCCATTTTTTTACAGTACCACCTGATAAGGCCTGCCATTCATCAATAAATATTTTACCCTCAGGCTAATTTGACATGGACAGAAGGCTGTGACGTGTGCACATGTGAGGAGGACACACTACAGGTCTCCTGCCGTCACGTGTCCTGTCCAACAAAACCACCTTTAACATGTGACCAAGAAGGGCAGATCAAGGTCACTGACACTGTCAACTGCTGTGCACGGGAGACGTGTGGTAAGCATGTACGGTAGCAGATAGGTCCTCACGGAGTCAGTACCACGCTCATTTAGAAGGATGAATAAAGACGTTTATGAATGTAACATGGAAATGATCCATTGTTTACATCCGTATTCAGGACTAATTATTAAGGATTTCTTTATAACATCTTCCGTCTTGTTTTTCTTTCGGCTTGTCCTGATTTTCTTCTGCCACAGCAAATCCACTTTCTCCACTTCACCCTGTCCTCCCTCACTACGTCCATGTCTCTTCTCCTGGGTCGTCCTCTAGCCCTGTCCTTTGCATCGTCCTCCCCAACACCAGCCACTCTCATGTCCTCCCTCACTACGTCCATGTCTCTTCTCCTGGGTCGTCCTCTAGTCCTGTTCCCTGGCAGCTCCATCATCAGCATCCTTCTACCGATATAGTCCCTGTCTCTCGTCTGGACATGTCCAAACCATTGAAGTCTGGTCTCTCTGACCTTGTCTCCAAAACGTCTAACCTTCACTGTCCCTCTTATTGTCTCATTTCTAATCCTGTCCAACCTGGACACTCCCAAAGAGAACCTCAGCATCTTCATCTCCTCCACTTCTAGCTCCGCCTCCTGACTTTTCCTCAGAGACACTGTCTCTGAGCCGTCCATCATGTCTGTCCTCACCACTGTCTCTAAGCCGTCCATCATGGCTGTCCTCACCACTGTCTCTAAGCCGTCCATCATGGCTGTCCTCACCACTGTCTCTAAGCCGTCCATCATGGCTGTCCTCACCACTGTCTCTAAGCCGTCCATCATGGCTGTCCTCACCACTGTCTTGTAGACCTGTCCCTAACATGCTGAACATCCTTCCTGTCTCTACTCTTCATCACTCTAACATGCTGAACATCCTTCCTGTCTCTACTCTTCATCACTCTAACACGCTGAACATCCTTCCTGTCTCTACTCTTCATCACTAACATGCTGAACATCCTTCCTGTCTCTACTCTTCATCACTCTAACATGCTGAACATCCTTCCTGTCTCTACTCTTCATCACTCTAGCATGCTGAACATCCTTCCTGTCTCTACTCTTCATCACTCTAACATGCTGAACATCCTTCCTGTCTCTACTCTTCATCACTCTAACATGCTGAACATCCTTCCTGTCTCTACTCTTCATCACTCTAACATGCTGAACATCCTTCCTGTCTCTACTCTTCATCACTCTAACATGCTGAACATCCTTCCTGTCTCTACTCTTCATCACTCTAGCATGCTGAACATCCTTCCTGTCTCTACTCTTCATCACTCTAACATGCTGAACATCCTTCCTGTCTCTACTCTTCATCACTCTAACATGCTGAACATCCTTCCTGTCTCTACTCTTCATCACTCTAACATGCTGAACATCCTTCCTGTCTCTACTCTTCATCACTCTAACATGCTGAACATCCTTCCTGTCTCTACTCTTCATCACTCTAGCATGCTGAACATCCTTCCTGTCTCTACTCTTCATCACTCTAGCATGCTGAACATCCTTCCTGTCTCTACTCTTCATCACTCTAACATGCTGAACATCCTTCCTGTCTCTACTCTTCATCACTCTAACATGCTGAACATCCTTCCTGTCTCTACTCTTCATCACTCTAACATGCTGAACATCCTTCCTGTCTCTACTCTTCATCACTAACATGCTGAACATCCTTCCTGTCTCTACTCTTCATCACTCTAACATGCTGGACATCCTTCCTGTCTCTACTCTTCATCACTCTAACATGCTGAACATCCTTCCTGTCTCTACTCTTCATCACTCTAACATGCTGAACATCCTTCCTGTCTCTACTCTTCATCACTCTAACATGCTGAACATCCTTCCTGTCTCTACTCTTCATCACTCTAACATGCTGAACATCCTTCCTGTCTCTACTCTTCATCACTCTAACATGCAGAACATCCTTCCTGTCTCTACTCTTCATCACTCTAACATGCAGAACATCCTTCCTGTCTCTACTCTTCATCACTCTAACATGCTGAACATCCTTCCTGTCTCTACTCTTCATCACTCTAACATGCTGAACATCCTTCCTGTCTCTACTCTTCATCACTCTAACATGCAGAACATCCTTCCTGTCTCTACTCTTCATCACTCTAACATGCTGAACATCCTTCCTGTCTCTACTCTTCATCACTCTAACATGCTGAACATCCTTCCTGTCTCTACTCTTCATCACTCTAACATGCTGAACATCCTTCCTGTCTCTACTCTTCATCACTCTAACATGCAGAACATCCTTCCTGTCTCTACTCTTCATCACTCTAACATGCTGAACATCCTTCCTGTCTCTCCTCTTCATCACTCTAACATGCTGAACACCCTTTCTGTCTCTACTCTTCATCACTAACATGCTGAACATCCTTCCTGTCTCTACTCTTCATCACTCTAACATGCTGAACATCCTTCCTGTCTCTCCTCTTCATCACTCTAACATGCTGAACGCCCTTTCTGTCTCTACTCTTCATCACTAACATGCTGAACATCCTTCCTGTCTCTACTCTTCATCACTGTCTGTACAGATCCTTCTCTCCTTTTTACTCTCTAACCTTCATACAGTTCATCATATGTCCTCTGTTTGACCTTTGACCTCTACCTTTTCCTTGTGTCTCCTCTCCCTGTACTCTGTTTACTCTCTTCTGTTCCACTTCTTCTTAGCTAACCTCTTTTCCTGTCTACACTTCTGCACTTCCTGGTTTCACCAGCAGGTCTCCTTATCTCCTTTCCTTCCAGAAGACACATCCAGTCCTCTCCTAATTTCTTTTTAACATAGCTGCTGAAAATCTTTCGCAGTATTCTGATAGCCATCACCAGCCATTGTGATTGCGCATCTTCTCATGCAGGGGTTGCAGCTCATTGCAGCACACTTCTTTCCTTTTTTCAGCTGTTTGGGGTTAGTCATAATTGACCTGCAGTGTTCTCCTACACCTGGTGTGTGTCCTGAGTATTTAATAAGATTGTTGATCCTCCATTCATCCACGTGTGTCTGTGAACAGATTGTGATATGAAACAGTGCTCTGGTTTGGTGCCGTCCTGTTCTATTGGTTATCGTCTGAACGTCACATTCGGAGTCTGCTGTTTCAAATATTCCTGTGGTGAGTGTGAACATGTCTGTGCCTGCTGATGTGTGAGTTTCACTTCTGCCACTGTGGCTGTTCATCACATTCATATCTGTTAACCCGTCTGTTTACTTCACAGTCCCTACAAATGTGTGTGTTTTCAAGAACCATGAATATCAGGTGAGAGCTCACATCCAGCTAATGGGAAGTGTGTAGTTGCCCTCGCCGAAGGGGAGGCGAGGGTATTGCAATTGGGTCTGTTTTTATGTTTGTCTGTCCACGCGCATAACTCGAAAACCCAATCGACTTGAAATTTTTACACAAGTAAGGTTCTGTCCGTGACTCGGTCCTCCCCGAGAATGGTGTTGATCCGGATCTGGATCCAGATTCTAGAATGTTTTAAAGGATTCTTTAACATTGCGAGATAGGGCACTTTTTGACATTTTTCTTAATTTCTTCAAAACGCATGGTGGTATGGATCTGAAAAAAATCACACATAAGTACTCCTTAAAGGTCTATGACCAGGACTAATTTCGGCCGGATCCGGATCACAATCCAGATCTGAGAGCTAATTTTCGTTCTAAAATCTGCATTTTTCAGGAGTCCATCCTGACCTCAATTTTGGAGCTAGAGACTTCAGATTTGGTGTGAACACTCATAGTTCATTCTAGTTTCATATGTGTTACAGTTGTACTTGTATCTTTTCCCGTTCCGGAGCAGCAAGCTAGCGCAGGTTTGGCCCCTCTGATCAAGAAGCACTGTTTACTGTCTCACAAGATCCAATCGTCTATTGGAGGCGGGGTCTGCAAGCTCTGATTTTTTAGTTTAGTTCAGGGGTGGGCAAACCTTTTGACTCGCGGGCCACAATAGGTTCTAAAATTTGGCAGAGGGGCCGGACCAAGAGCAGATGGATGGAGTGTTTGTGTGAGCTAATATAAATGACACATGAAAGCTATTGCATTAAAGGATTTGGCCCTTTACAGGCAGCATTACAGGGAAAAGGTCAAATGACTGAGGTTTAATTATAATACAATTTTATTTAATAATATAATTTGGACAAGTTTGGCGGGCCGGATTAAAGAGACCAACGGGCCGTATATGGCCCCCGGGCCTGGGTTTGCCCATGCCTGGTTTAGTTTATTGTTTGTTTCAAGCAGAATTAAAATAAAATAAAATAAATAATACCTTTCGTGTAAGAAACCATATTTCGGCAAAAAACACCAATATGTCCAAAACAAAACACCAAATGGCATGTACACAAGAAATAGCAAATAATAATAAATAAATAAAGTATATAGTGCTCGAAAAGGAGTGCGTTTGTAAATTAATTTAAACTTCTGAATATTTTGGCATTGCTTGTGATCAACATTCAAACTATTCCACAATTTGACCCGACATGCAGTCAGACAAAAACTCTTCCTGGTGGTACGAACCTTCGGTACACTGAAATGTCCAAATCCTCTTACAGCATGATTGCACTCTCTTAATTAAAAAAACATTGTAAGTTACTTGGTAGTGATTTGTTAAATGCTTTAAATAAAATTAACAAAGTATAGTATTTCACTAGATCATTCATTTTTAATACATTTTATTGAATAAACAGATTATTAGTTTGTACTAAAAATTCTGCTGGATGTAATGAACAATAATGTTCCCCCACACTTCAGCATTGCTTAGCTTTATCGATAATTGAGAGGCTTTTTGATATTTAGGTTTTTATATGTCTGATGTGGGGTTTCATCTCAACAATCAATTATCACTCCTAAAAATTTATTTTCAGTAACATATTCCAATTGAACATTGTCTATCTGTATTTGTTTTCCTGGATTACTTTTGTGATTACCAAATATCATGACTTTTGTTTTATTCACATTTAAAACTAATTTGTTACTAACCATCCATCCATTGTTTCACTTTTTTTGAGTTCACCATTTACTGTACTTAAAAGTTCACTTTCATTGTCACTACTGGAAAATATATTTGTGTCATCTGCAAACAATATTAACTTTAGTAATTAGATACACTGAAAAGATTGTTTATATAAATATTGAATAACTGAGGAGTCGGACCCAACACTGATCCCTGGAGGACACCACAAGAAACACCAAATTCTTCAGAAATATATTCTTCCATTTTTACATACTGAATTCGTCCTGTTAAATAGCTTTTTAACCAATTCCCAGCCATCCCTCTAATTCTAATTTATTGACTAAATTTAAATTGTGGAAAATGCCTTTTTCAAAGTCAATGAATATTCCAACTGCATATTTTTGTTATCTCTTCAACTGCTTGAACTAGTGCCGTTGCTGTAGTCCGTTTGGCTCTAAATCCGTATTGCGCCTCATTAATTATTTGATAGTTTTCTACAAAAGCTTCCAATCGAGAATTGTAGAGCTTTTCTAGAATTTCTGTGAAAAAAACAACATTAAACTGAAAAGAGTTTGGAGAATGTCACCGTCATTAGATTGGAAGCCTCAACAAAACCTCCTATAAATGAATGAGAATGAAGAAGAAAGCCTTTAATTGTCATTATATGTCATTTTTTACACTGCAAACACGCAACGAAATTCGACTTACACCCTAGTACAATGGCCCCCTCAAACAACCACCCACATAGGGGCCCATGCAGAGAGGGAATAGGGTGAAGGCACCGCCATGATTGGCACACCTGCTCAAGGGCACCTCGGCAGTGCTCTGGAGGTGGACTGGCCCCTCTCCAGCCACCAGTCCACACTCCACATTTTGTCTGGGCTGGGACTCAAACCGGTGGACGTCTCCGCTTCCCAGCTCTATACAATAAATAGATAGATAAATCAATAAATCAATAAATAGAATCAATGTAATTTCATCAAGACAGACCTCTTTTTACGTAGGCCGATCCCAAATAAGGGAGTGGATCTCGGAGATGTAAACGTTTACTAATTCCTAATTCCTTAATGGCCAGAAGTCCTGCCTTGACCAATTTGTTAATCAAATACATCTTTGATTAGCTGGTCTTATGGCTGCTAAACTAAAAGAGGAGGGTTTGGGGTGAGATGTGAGACAAATGCTCTCAATTAGTTTATCATTATTTACTGTTTGTGTACCTCCTAGCAACACTTATACGTTGAAATGTTTGTTTAAATAAACAAAAATAATGTAATCATGGAATGAAATGAACCAGAAAATAGTATTTTGCTTCATAATGAACATACGCTGTCATTTTCTCTGATGTATTTGCAGCTCACTAAATGACTAGATTGCATCATAGTAGGTAGCGTAATCGAACCTACTATGATACTAATAATAGTAGTACTATGATACTGCTATTATTAGTATCATAGTAGGTTCGATTACGTTGCCTGGACTGGTTTATGTGTTTATGCATCTAAGCTGACCTTCACTCTGTCCATCCAGGTTGGAGACCTGGTGCCAAAGAGCTCATGTGACACGTGCACGTGCACTAACCGGAGAGACGTCAGCAGCCCTCTTCTTGAGATAGAATGTCTGCCTGTGCCGTGTGACGCACACTGCCCCCCGGTAAAGCTACCAGGGAATAAGCAAATGACACAAAGAGATCAATCGATGACACCGTCATACGCAGAAATGATGATGCTGAATATATTTATTAGATAGAATGTTAGGGTACAAGTACAGTCACACAGTAGCATGCATTACAGTACAAGTACAGTCACACAGCAGCATGTATTACAGTACAAGTACAGTCACACAGCAGCATGTATTACAGTACAAGTACAGTCACACAGTAGTATGCATTACAGTACAAGTACAGTCACACAGTAGCATGTATTACAGTACAAGTACAGTCACACAGCAGCATGTATTACAGTACAAGTACAGTCAAACAGTAGTATGCATTACAGTACAAGTACAGTCACACAGTAGCATGTATTACAGTACAAGTACAGTCACACAGTAGTATGCATTACAGTACAAGTACAGTCACACAGCAGCATGTATTACAGTACAAGTACAGTCACACAGCAGCATGTATTACAGTACAAGTACAGTCACACAGTAGAATATATTACAGTACAAGTACAGTCACACAGCAGCATGTATTACAGTACAAGTACAGTCACACAGCAGCATGTATTACAGTACAAGTACAGTCACACAGTAGTATGCATTACAGTACAAGTACAGTCACACAGTAGCATGTATTACAGTACAAGTACAGTCAAACAGCAGCATGTATTACAGTACAAGTACAGTCACGCAGTAGCATGTATTACAGTACAAGTACAGTCACACAGCAGCATATATTACAGTACAAGTACAGTCACACAGTAGAATATATTACAGTACAAGTACAGTCACACAGCAGCATGTATTACAGTACAAGTACAGTCACACAGCAGCATGTATTACAGTACAAGTACAGTCACACAGTAGCATGTATTACAGTACAAGCACAGTTAGTCAGTAGCATGTATTACAGTACAAGTACAGTCACACATCCTGTCTAAGAGGAGCATTTCTAAAAAGCCCTTGCGGTCTTGTTTCCATTGAAAGTCCTTCGTACATAAATCATCGACATTTAACAGTACAAATAAAACTAGAAATAAAACCAATATTACTCGATTGATGCAAAATAACAATAAATTACAATAAATTACAAAGACACTTAATATGTGCAACATGTGCTAGGTTTTAACATTTTTACAAATAGCCAAACACATCTGATGCGCAAAACAATTGTTTACACAAGAGGATAGAACAAATGTTTAAAAAAAAAAAACGAAAATCTAATCTGCTTGTGCGTGAATGGATTCACAAACACTTCTCATTTTTATTTCAACACACTTGGCGTTATTGTTTCTTGTACTGCTGAACTGCTCTGTCCTCATGGCATCTATTGCATGTCTGCCCATTGTACTGGGGGGGGGGGGCTTCACCAAGGCTTTTCCCTCTTGGGTTTTACTTTGGAGTTTTCTTCACTGAAATCAAGGATCTAAGGCAGGAATGGGCAAAGTGAGGCTCTTTGGGCTTTTTAATCCGGATTATTATTTTATTATAATTAAACCTCATTCATTTGACCTTTTCCCTGTTGATACCTGTAAAAGGCCAAATGCTTTCATGTAATAGCTTTTACATGTCATTAGTATTAGTTCACACAAGATGGCCGATGAGAAAAATGTGCATGAAGAAAGGAAAATGTATCTTTATGAAAGGAAACCTAATCTTTTATGATACTCTTTAACAAACATTAGTCTTGTCTAATTTTTTTAAACTGTTGCCATACAAAGTGTATGATCAATAATTAATAAATAAATAAAATAATGGAAACATGTAATTAACATTAACTTACAACCGTCCAGTGCTTGCATGGACATATGAAAAAAGGCATTTTGTGTTCATATATAAAAACATATTTTTATATTTATTTCTATGCAGGTTTGATTTTTTTACCATTGGGAGAACAAAATAATTACGTTTTGCTGTGAAAAGGAAGTTTCTAACGTGAGCGTTAAACTGTTCGATAAGGGCCTTCTTACCTTTTTGAGAAATGAGCCTCTAACAAATCAAAAAGTTTCTCATAGCAAATGTCAAATCCTAAAGTTTAAAACGTGAATTTAATTTATACTCAGCCACCTTTATATTGATGTAGATTTTTTTCCTGTATATTTCTTTTTCTGCAATAAACTGGCGACTTATCCAGGGTGTGCGCTGCCGCCACCTAGTCAGCTGGGATAGGCTCCAGCATAAACCCGCCAACCCCGTCTGGATAAGAAGCTGACGACGAGATGATTACTGGTTATTCAAGCTTCAAAGAAATGAAATATTAATATATATATATTCTATATTCTCTTACAAACAAGCTCAACATGACTATAACTCTTTGTACTCTCTGCATTTGCCTCAACATTAGTTTTGCATCTTTTCTGATACTGAAATAAGTAACTGTACTTAAGGTAAAATAGCTTCATATATTGTGCTGAGTTTATACTGTATATTCTGTTTTCACGAAATTTGTCTCTGTTTTACTATTTAGGGTCATGAATACCAGATCTCGTCTAACCAGTGCTGTGGAACGTGTGTCCAGAACAGCTGCGTTATCACGCTGTCTGGTAACTCCACACACGTACTAAAGGTTAGTATATGTAAGCAGTGTTTTCTGGAACACCAGAACTGGGATACCAGGAGGGCGGTGGTGGCGCAGGTGGTTGGGAGGGTTGTCCTCTGATCGAGAGGCTGGTGGTTCGATCCCCGGCTCAGGTGGTCTTTGTGTCCCTAGGCGGGATGCTTCACCCGGACAATGTGGGTGAAGGGTCGCGGT